>NC_057935.1:12148775-12321275 GCF_018555375.3 Anguilla rostrata | reverse complement strand
CGGTAATGTGCTCTGTTACAGAGAGGTGTAACGTGCTCTCTTACAGTGATGTGTAATGTGTTGTGTTGCAGTAATGTGCTCTGTCACAGAGAGGTGTAACGTGCTCTGTCACAGAGAGGTGTAATGTGCTCTGTTACAGTGATGTGTAATGTGTTGTGTTGCAGTAATGTGCTCTGTCACAGTGATGTGTAATGTGCTCTGTCACAGAGAGGTGTAACGTGCTCTGTCACAGAGAGGTGTAATGTGCTGTGTTGCAGTAATGTGCTCTGTCACAGTGATGTGTAATGCGCTGTGTTGCAGTAATGTGCTCTGTGACAGAGAGGTGTAATGTGCTCTGTTACAGTGAGGTGTAATGCGCTGTGTTGCAGTAATGTGCTCTGTTACAGTGAGGTGTAATGCGCTGTGTTGCAGTAATGTGCTCTGTCACAGTGAGTTGTAATGCGCTGTGTTGCAGTAATGTGCTCTGTTACAGTGATGTGTAATGTGCTCTGTCACAGTGAGGTGTAATGCGCTGTGTTGCAGTAATGTGCTCTGTTACAGTGATGTGTAAGGTACAGCGTGGTGTAAAGCTCTCTCTCCCTGTCCCTGTATTGCAGGCGGGCTGGAAGGAGAACCACGCCACCTTCATGAGCGAGCTGAAGAACCTGCAGGCCTCGGGCCTGACCACGCTGGGCCACGCCCTCCGCGCCGCCTTCGACCTGCTCAACCTCAACCGCCTCGTCTCCGGGATCGACAACTACGGACAGGTACTGCGCTCCTTCCATTTCTCTCTCCCTCGTTCTCTCCCTCCATCAATCTCCCTCTCTATCTCTTGATCCCACTTTCCTTCTGTCTCTCTCTCCCCCGTTCTGTCTCCATCCATCTCTATTTCTGTTGATCTTTATCTCTCTCCCCCTCAATCTCACTCTCTCTCTCTCTCTCTCTCTCTCTCTCCTCAGGGCCGGAACCCCTTCTTCCTGGAGCCCTCTGTGATCATCACCATCACCGACGGCAACAAGCTGACGCACACGTCCGGCGTGCCCGATGAGGTGAGAGATGGGTCCTCAGAGCTGCATTCACACGGGCAGCACTGTGGAGTCAGCCACTGAAACGCTCCAGAATCTCCCCTTTACACATTTAATCTCCGCTGTTTAATGAAGTGGGGTAATGGACTGAGGATAATGGGTGGATAATAGATAATGATAATGAACAGACTGGACCATAGGTGAGAATGCTGAGGTGGCCAGGCCCCACAGGCTACTGTAGCTTTTACTTCACTAAAACAGTATCATTATCAGTCTCATTATCTCGTGTATATGGTGCAATAAAAGAGACCACAAGCCTTGTAATGTGTTAACAGCACCTGCTGACACGATTAGGAATATGTTTTTTCTGACCTCCTCCGCCTCCCCCTCCTCCACCTCTTCCTCCTCCTCCTTCACCTCTTCCTCCTCCTCCTCCACCCCCTCCTCCTCCTACGCCTCCCCCGAGCAGCTGCACCTCCCGCTGAACTCGCCCCTGCCGGGCAGCGAGCTGACCAAGGAGCCGTTCCGCTGGGACCAGCGCCTGTTCGCCCTGGTGCTGCGCCTCCCGGGCGCGGCCGCGCTGGACAGCGAGCAGCTGGGCAGCGTGCCCACCGACGAGTCGGCCATCACCCAGATGTGTGAGGTCACCGGAGGTACCGCCCCGCGCCGTAGCCCGGCAACCGCGCCTCGTCACCCGCGGCCCCTAACGACGGCCTGTAACCGTGGTGCACGACCCCTGGCCCATAATGCAAACTCAGCCCTGGGCGGGGACAGGGGCCGTGGGCCGTGAGCTGTTCTCTGATGGGTCAGTCATGTGACCAAACGGAAGGGGGAGCTCTGTATATTCTTCAATGCCTTGTGTGTGTGTGTGTGTGTGTGTCTGCGTGAGACCTCTGTGTCTTCTCAATTCAATTTCACTTCAATTCAGCATGCTTTATTGTCATGGAATACATATAGTACATATTGCCAAAGCAAACAAGAAACATACAAGACAAGTTGTAAGTAAAATATTACATTTACAATTAGAGTTCAAGTAAGATAGTAAAGTAGTAATTAGTGTCCTGTCTCTCTCTCTGACTCTCTCTTCCAGGCCGGTCCTATTGTGTGCGCACCCAGAGGATGCTGAATCAGTGTCTGGAGTCTCTGGTGCAGAAGGTTCTGAGCGGCGTGGTCATTAACTTTGAGAAAACGGGGCCTGATCCGCCTCTGGTGGGCGAAGGTAGGCCCAAAGCGGGAGACGTCACTCACAATGTAACGTCAGTGAGGGAAAGACCGTTTCCTGTTGCAGTTACTCCAAATTTATTCAGTTATCGCAAATTCTGCAGGGTAACCAAATGGTCAGCTAATGACAGGAAGCTTCTCTTTCAATTAGTGCCAGTGTTGGTGATTACACAGAGGTTTCTTTGGTCCAAATAGCCTGTAGATTTTAAAATGAAAACAAGGACCAGCCACCCCAGGGCTCTACAGTGCCATGCTACTGAACTGGTGGGTCTATAGGAGGGGTTTATAGTCCTGCTAATGGTGGTGAACCATAGGATCTGCATGTTTTTGTTTTTACTCTAAAATCAGTGACCAGTTTGGCCCCAGTAAACCTGAGTAACAGTGATGCTATGGCCTGCTGGTCTGTGGAGTTTCTGTAATGCGTGGTGCTGAGTGGGCGGGGTCACGGACCCTGCGGTGGTTTCCATGGTGTTGGCGGCTCACCCGCTCCGTGCGCTCTGGCTCCGCAGACGGCCTGGCGGACCCGGCTCGGCCCGCGCCCCCCTTCGGCCCCCAGGCCTGGCACAGCTGCCACAAGCTCATCTACGTGCGGCCCAACCCCAAGACCGGGGTGCCCGTGGGCCACTGGCCCGTCCCAGAATCCTTCTGGCCCGACCAGAACTCCCCCACTCTGGTGAGTCTGATCCAGGCGTGTTCGTTCTGCGGCTGGGCTTTGTTAGAATCCAGGCGGTTCCAGTTACAGTCGGTCGGTTCAGGTTATTAGTCTAAATTCATCAATCGACAAATCCATGTTGAATATTGTGGGCTTTTTTTTTTTTTTACAGTACATGGATCGAATCGCCGTTCATTTCCTAAATTGACTGAATAGAAATGTAATTGACCTCCACCTTGATAAGGCAGTGGTGTCAGACTGCAGTACAGGCGAAGCTGCTGGCCAGGTACACTGCTTGTCACGTCATGTAGTAGAGGCAGAATCTCTGGGGGTTTTGAAGACCAGGCTTGATACGGTGCCAGATGCTATCTAGTTTGTAGTTAAACCAAGTACTAGGTACACTTTAGTGGTAGGTAAATTACATGCATTGTTTTGTGCTAAATGGCTTGTTATGTTATGTTATGTTATGTTATTAGGGCTGCGGTGTGTTTAACCTGAGTAACAAGCCCACATCTCTAACGACTGTTCTGCACTGCTGCATTTTGTAACGGGAAACCACATTGACCTCTGTTGTTTCTCACTGGCTTAAAGCTTTCTGTCTTTTTAAGGTGAAACCTGGCAGTGTTGTGGGTGCATAGTACATGTAAATGTGTATTATGGAAAACAAACAAAATTATATTTAAAAAAAAAGGGAATGTCGAAAAACTAACCAGAGTATGGAGTCATTTCGCTCTCCCTAAGCGTTGCTAGACTGGGGCTGTTCTCCTGCTGGCCGCTGGCCCTGTGGCTCGCAGTGGCTCCTGCGTTGCGCCGCTTGGCTCTCCTGTTCTGGGTGATCCGCAGAGGAGTAAACCTCTGCAGGAGCCCCTGGAGGCCTGGTCTCCCCCCTCGCTGCCAGCCTCAGGAACACAACTAGCCCCACTCCCACACGCTCTGCTTTCACTGGGGCCCTCGGAGCCAGGCTCTGATTGGCTGGCCTCGGGCCATTGGCGATGCGTGCCAGCTGAGGGAGGCATTGGCATTGCCATCTTCAGCTTCAGCACTGGCTGCTCTTCTCTTAGCTTGGTGCTCTCTGTCGCCCTCAAGTGACAAGACCACAGTACGGCACCTCTATAAACCTGCTATTAAATCCCTGTGGTTTTGCCCCGGAGAGCTGCACAGTGTGTTGGTTTTTCTTCTTCTTCCTCTTCATTGATGAATTTAGCGGTCGATCACATGATTAACCCGGCTTTTCAGATTTTTTTTGGGCCTGAATTGGAAGCTGAATGGAGTTGCAAACATAAGCCAAGCGCACTGCGGCTCTCCCAAGGGCAGAAGTGAATGCCGCTGTGTCACAAAGTGGGTCTGTGTATAGACTACTGCGCAGATGAGCTCAACCTGTGGGCTGCTTTAGAGGACACGAGCTGCAGACACAGGCAGGTACAGCACTGAGATAAAAAAACCCACAATATTCACCACACAGAACACTCAGGCTGCATACCAGTGAACATATCCAGCTTAAACTAGCTGCTGCGATCATAGCTGCACTCAAAGATTCCCTCTTTTTTTGGTCTTGTAAAGTGTGTTGTGTGTGTTCAGGTTATGTATTGTATCGTGTATCGTGGTTTCAATAATGTCTGTTGTTTGTCTCATAATACTGCCATCTAGCCACGTATGCCTCTTGGGGGACAAAGAAAGGTTCAGTGTATTGTTGTATTATATTATATTGCATTGTATTGTATTGCATTGTATTGTATTGTAATAGGGAGGATTACAGGTGCCAGTGTAAATAAGCAGCAGCTTGCTGTGAGCTTGCCGAGCTCAGGATTGTAAGAGGCGAGGGAAGGGCGTCTGTGCTGCTGAAATGCTTATCAGTGAGGCAGCTGTGCGGTTGATTTACCTGCGATGTTAGCGGTCAGCTGAAACGTACGCTCGTTGCCTGGGAGGAACCGTAATGTAGCTCCATGCCGCGAGATTAAATCTGTCGGGCAGCGAGGTGACCACCCGCGGATGAGAGAGGTCCCCGCGCGTGCGGGCGAACGATGATGTCATGCAGTGAGAGCTTTCGCCGTGTGACTGCGGGGACATCTCTCACAAAGGGCCTCGCTTTGCCTTTCGCTTCAAACGGAGTCCCATTATTTCTTCTGAAAGGGGTTTTAAAGTAAAAAAAAAAAAAAAAAGAAGCAGAAGCACCCCTCTGCTCAGCAGGTGAGCGCTTATGCTGAAGTGGGTTTCGTCATTCAGGCCACATGCACTGTTGAGGCTCCGTGGAAAGCTGGCACTGAGGACTAGGAGTTAAAGGAGTGTAGTTAACTGTTCCTAGAACTGTCCGTTGTTCAAATCTCTCGACAGTTTTCCACACAGGACAGTTTGGTGCATGTTGCTGTGTAGAATAATCTTCAAGGCTTTGACAAATTTAAAGCAAAGCCTCTCTCTCGCTCTCGCCCCCTCTCTCTCTCCCTGTGATAGAGAGACATTTGGCACTAAAAAGCAGGTTTGCTTTCTGCAGATCTAAGCTCTTCCCCCCCCCCGCTTTTTCGAAAATCATTTTTCTGTTGTTGGTTTTAAAGCATCCGTAAGCACAATGACTCAGTAGTCATCAGCACTGCAGTATCTTGCCTCAGTGATAGCTGAACGGCGATAGTCTGCCTTGGCAGACCCATGCAGGGTGATTGGCGCACCCGCGGTGACATCAGCATGCAGGACAGGAAGTGAATGTGATGTGTCAGAAAGAGAAGTTTGCCTCAGATCATACCGGACCACTTTTCTCACTTTTAGAAAGGTGTTCTGGCCGTCCTTGCACAAGCTCCTTCAGGAATTCGGTATCCAAAAATATGTAGATCCACAAGGGGGCGACAGCTGTCTGCCGTGACATTCTGCCAGTTTCGGAACGAAGCCAACCTAACTCTTTTGCTTCCTCAGCTGCTTCCATGAGGTTGAACTTTGTATGTTTTGTCTGACAGCGGAAAAATAGTGGCTCCTACATCCAGGGGGCAGTGATGGCTGTCCTGGAATAATCATTGCATGACCCCCGCCCCCCCTCCCCTCCTCCCCCCAGCCCCCACGCTCAGCCCATCCCGTGGTTCGGTTCTCCTGTGTGGACTGCGAGCCCATGGTGATCGACAAACTGCCGTTTGACAAGTACGAGCTGGAGCCCTCCCCCCTCACGCAGTACGTCCTGGAGAGGAAGTCCCCGCACATGTGCTGGCAGGTAGGGTCCACCGTGCAGCTTTTTAAGTGGGTACCTGGTGTAGGAGCCCATGTTAAATGGGCTCATGCTCACCCCCTCTATTGAAAATAAAGGTGATGGCACCCCAGTGATGTAATGGTTAGCCAGTGACATCCTCGTGCTCTGATGGTCAGTTAATGAATTACATCCTGGTGACCTATTGTCAGTTTGCCAATAGCAACCAATTGGTCCGTTCAATTCACCGGATGCCTCCTGGGGAATTAATGACAGTTAATCAATGACTGATGGGTAAACCGCTTTCCATAAGGTGAGAAACACACTTCAGAAATATCTCAGTAAAATGTCTCAATGGTAGATTCATAAAAAGTAGTAAGAGCTTAAAAAGGTTAGAAAAACATTTTTTAAGGTTTATAACAAGTGAAGTAATATGAAGTAATACAAAATTAGCCTCTTCTAATATTTTTCAGGGCTGGAAACAAAAGTAGTTACAGAAGGGCTGTTTGAGCAGTTAGCCACCGTACAGCAGCAGTATCGTTATGTGATATTTTTGTAGAAAAGGGAAGCGGGAGAGAATGTCTCTTAAAAACAGGATGGAGGTTCTGCTTTATAACCACAGACCGCTGATACAGCCCACCTTAAACACCCCTAGAGCTTCACTTGCAGAAGTCCAAAGTGTTAGGAAACATCTAGTGTCATTGTGTGAGATGCAGTATCTCAACACAGCTGCTTAACCTTTGGTGTACTGCTATTTTTTGTCATTTTTGTTCACATCGTATTATTTTTAGCTGCAGATACATGATTGGTTTTTGAAACCTTTTACAGCACAGGTGCCTCATCAGAATGTGTTGCGAAGGAATGCGAAGGTTGTCCCCTGAGTTGGAAGCAGATTGTAGTATAAAGTTTTATAATAAGGCATTGTGTCTGATTGGGCTATTTTAAGAGTCCCCAAAGTAATGGTGCCACTGCAGTATTGTAAAGCAAGTGGACCACTAGGTATTGTAAAACACAGCCTACTGGCTGTAAGTACGTATCCAAAACTATGAGGCCATACCGCCACCTTAACCAATCACCTGCCATTGATCCCGTGCCAGTTAAAGAATGACAAAGCAATCATCAACATGACAGTTAAAACAATGGCGTCCCAGTCATCTGCTTTCAGCCAGTCACCCTCAGATGAACCAGACCTGTTGTTATTGTTTCTGACAACCTTCACCAGCCGCAGAGCTGGCAGAGACGAACGGTGTTTGTGCTCCTGCAAAGGGCTCCCGCTGGGAGAAATATAAAAGATCCGCTTAACGGTTATGATCCCGTCTGCTCAGTGAGGGAGTCTCAGAGGGCTGGGAGAGAGAGACGGGGTCCCGGAAGAGCCCCTGAGCCTCAGCCCTCTGCCGTGCAGGGAATACAGTTTATGCACGCACAGGGGCGGCAGTGTAGTGTAATGGGTAAGGAACTGGTCTTGTAACCTAAATGTCGCAGGTTCGACTCCTGGGTAGGACACTGTCGTTGTACCTTTGAGCAAGGTACTTAACCTGCATTGCTTCTGTATATATCCAGCTGTCTGGATAAGAGTGTCTGCTAAATGCCTGTAATGTAATGTAATGTTATTACACTGTAAGAGGGACAGAGTTTATACACACACTTTTTCCACTGTATGAGGGGTAATTTATTCAGAGATTTGTCCTGTCATCCAGGTATTTGTGAACAGCAGCGGGAAGCACAACGACCTTGGCCAGCCCTTCGGCTACCTGAAGGCCAGCACCGCCCTCACCTGCGTTAACCTCTTCGTCATGCCTTACAACTACCCGGTCCTGTTACCACTCCTAGGTATGCGTGTGATCCGCGTGTGTCACTTCAGTTGGCTCGTTTGCTTTTGCATATCTTGCCACGGAGGTGGATTGTGGGAGAGCTGAAGGGTGCTCCTCTCTGATGGAATTGATGTCGCCAAGGTGCACGTAGTCAAAGCACCGCCATTTTTTAATTGAGCTCTTAAAAGAATCTGGGCAGTTGCCACCAAGTTGAAAATTGTTGACTCATCTTGAGTGTTGGCTTTAGACTGTAACTGCATGCTTCGTTATGTTTTTTTTTTTTGCCCATTGGTAATCTTTCCTTGCTCAGCAGTCTTTGGTTCCTGACATGTCCCCAATCCTGTTCTGTCCTTGCAGACGACCTGTTCAAAGTGCACAAACTGAAGCCAAACCTCAAGTGGCGGCAAGCCTTTGAGATCTACCTGAAGTCAATGCCTCCCTACTTCCTGCTGGTACTTTTTTTTTTTTTAATGCATTTGTTATGTTACACAGGAAAATACATTTTCCATCAAGGGCCTGATTTACTTAGCATGTGCAAAACCTTTTAGCACACACAAAACTAATAGCATAACCAGTGATCGGTGCAAAACAAATACGATGACCAATTATTAGTTATGTTATTGGTTTTGCCTATGCTAAAAAGTTTTCCTTGTGCTAACGGTCATAATAAAACAGGCCCCAAGTGTAGAGATGTTTTTATTGAAACTCCACAGTTTGAAAACTGTTAGTCAGCTAATCCAGTGTGTGGGGTAAAAGGCACAGAAGCAAATAGTTAAGGATATAAAACAGAGAGATAGGAAGAGTATGAAGGCACATTTACATACATATACTCACATACTATAAACTGAACATAACCCTATTTCTAAGGGGAAGGAGAAGGGCTGCTTTCTTGAATAGCTGTGTGTATGCACTTAAAAATGCATTATTATCCAGTCGAGGTTCTGAGACTGGATACCTACCCCAGTGCCCCTCAGTAAAATTCAGGGCAGCAGGCTTCGTTGTCTCTGCTAAACACTAGAGCTCGACTCTGTGGACTACTAGCAACAACAATAAAAGAAAGCTATTGACTTAGGTTTGTCTGTGACCTCAATTTCTTTTTCAGCTGAAGTGCTGCTCTTTGATCCTTGTTAGCTGTATTTACATCCAGTGAGTGTCTCCTCGGATGAGGGCATCTGTTAAACAGCCCAATGTACTGCGGTTGTGAATGTGTCCGCCCTCCCTAACATCGGCGCGCCAGCCTGTGCGTTCGCCGTGCGAACGCGTCGTGTGACTCTCCGGTTGAAAGATGCTCTGTTTCTCTCCGCAGCCTCTGAAGAAGGCGCTGAGGATGATGGGAGCGCCCAATCTGATCTCGGACAACATGGACTGTGGCCTGAGCTACAGCGTCATTTCCTACCTAAAGAAGCTGAGTCAGCAGGTGGGCCCCCTCCCTCTGCAGGCTCGCCTGAATTTTACTAATAATAATGGCAATAATAATAACAATACTTTTATTATTATACATTTCATATTGGAGCATGTTTCACATGAGAGCATTCAGCCGAAAGTAAAGTGAAGTGGAAATGTAATTGAAGTATACTGTCAAAATGATCAAGTAAAAATGACACGTGTTAAAAGCACAAAAAAGCAACAGAAAAAGTCAGTGCATGAAGTCTGACCCGGTTGCTCCTCAGGCGAAGATGGAGTCGGACCGGCTGATCGTGTCGGTGGGGAAGAAGCCCCCCCAGGAGACGGGGTTAAAGGTGAAGAACCACTCCAGCGGCCCATCTCTGGCCCTCCGCTGCGACTTCAAACAGCTGCTGCAGGGCATCACCGGGGAGACGCCCCTGCGCCTCGCCGACGTCAACCTCAAGGAGTTCGCCGGGTTCCAGATCGCGCTGCTCAACAAGGTACCATGGCGGTGTCTGCAAGGGTCGTGGGGCCCCATTTTAAGCTGAATGGTGTCAGGGTCACACCGTAGGACATAGTGGAGCCACATTCTCAACCTCAAACCGTGTGCTTGTCCATGGGAGATGCTCTCCTTGCATTGGCGCTAGCTCTCTCCTGCAGTACTGCGTGGACTGAATAGAGTCAAATGGTCATGTGCGCATGGGGAAGTGCATTGGAGAAGTGCACATGATTCAGCTGCAGTGGCCCATGCATGTGTGCGAGTCACAAGGGGCCCAACTGGTCTGAAATCTGAAGAGGAATATTTTAGAGGAAAGAAGGGAGAGATAGAATTTGAATGATAGAGCTTGAGCATGCATATGGGGTAAGTGTCTGTATAAGGGCAGAGCTGTGTGAAGATTTTTCATGGATGTTTCAGAAACCGATCACTGATTTCCCTCCGTCCCTCCCATCCAGGACGTAAAGCCGCAAGCCTACCGGAATGCCTTCGACATTCCCCGGCGGAACCTTCTGGATCAGCTGACGCGCATGCGCTCCAACCTCCTGCGTACCACACAGAAGCTCATCCGCGGGCAGGACGAAGGTACTGATCCACGCACGCAGCTCTGATGTTTGTGAAAATTGGTCAACCCAGTTTTCACAAACATTAATCATACGTATAGACTGACAAGATAGAACATGTCGTAGTTCTCAAATCCTTATTCGGGCCAATAGTAGATGCTCTTATCCAAAGCAATTTACACAGCTTACATTTTGTTTACATACAGTCCATTCATACTGAAGAAATTCTAATTAAGCTCTTAGCTCAAAGGTACAATGGCACCAATCTGTCTGGGAACTGACCCAACAACCTCTGAGTTCCTAGCCTAGCTGCTATACTACTCCCCTGAGATCCATGCAGCCTCTTTAAATTGATGAATTGAATATGGGTTCATTCCCTGAAATGAAATGGTGTCTCAGACGTGGAGTTCTCCGGTTCACAGACTACCTGCACAGCATCCCGGTGGGTCAGATGGGGAACTACCAGGAGTACCTGAAGATGATGCCGTCCCCCCTGCGGGAGATCGACCCGGACCAGCCCAAACGCCTGCACACCTTCGGGAACCCCTTCAAACAGGACAAGAAGGTGCACCCTCGCGCGCGTGCACACCGCCAAGCATTTCCTCTCTCTGGCGTTTAGATTTTAAAAGATCTTTCTAAATACTGGTCCAGCAAACATCACTATGGGCCGGTGTAGGGAACCCAAATGTGACTAGAATTTAAATTTAGAGTAAATTAAGCGATGGAAATCCGTTGATCTTTCTTTTATAATTGGGCATGTATGTTAACAAGGAAAGCATTAATATCTCAATAAGGTTAATGCATGGTCAAAATATTTTAATAAGCAGCTTTTAAAAAAGCTCAACTGGATTAGTTAGTCTTAAACTGGACCTGATGTAGAGTAATTTAATTCACACCTTCTTGAAAGCATTAATTTGTCCTGTAAATGTAATATTGCGCCTCTCTGTCTCTCTGTCTCCCCCCCTCTCTGTCCCTCTCCTGCCTTTCCTTACTCAGGGAATGATGATCGACGAAGCGGACGAGTTTGTGACGGGCCCCCAGAACAAGAAACGAGGGGGTGCGGGGGACCCGAACTCGGGGGCCACGCTGAAGAGGAGGCGGAGCATGTCCCCGTTGCTGCGCCGGCCGCAGACTCCGCCCATCATCACCAACCACGTGGTGGGGAAGGGGCCCTCGGGGGCCCTGGCGCAGCACAGCCTTATAAAGCCCATCCCGCTGCACAAAGGTGAGGCTGCCATGGCGGTGCCCGCAGCGACTCTGGGGGGAACAGGTTTCAGTCTCTGAGGTGCGATAGTGGAGTCTGAACAGGAGGACTAAAGCTGCATCACTGTGTGGTTAAACACATCACCTTCTGTGTAAGAATCCTTCAGATGTCACTGACCAACATTTTAGATCAGGAGTAGGCAACTCTGCACCAGGAATATTCAGAGATGTTCCTAGTTTTTTGTCCCATCCAAACCACAAAGAAATGGTAACTGTATTTGTCTATTTGTTGCTTTTTGAATGTGTTGCAACTGTGTTTGGCTAATATGTTGATAGAGCTTTTTTTCCCTTTGTTGATGTTTGTGGTATCTCCCCCTACAGGAGTGGAGGGGAACAGCGTGTCGGGGGTGGAGAGTAAAGGGGAGCGGATGCAGGCTGGAGAGGCAGCAGACGGCTGGCCCGGAGGACCGGACGAAGTTGGGACAGGGCTCCCCCTGGAGGACAGGCCTGGATTGGCGGTGGGCGAAGGCGGGGAGGACGGGGCGGGGCTGGAGGACAGGATGGAGGAGGACGGCCTCGATGTGAGGCCTCTGAGCCGGCCGGGGAACTGCGAGGAGCTGAGTCCTCCCGGCCTGCAGGGGGCGATGGACGACGCTGGCGCAGACCCGGCCGTTACCAGGATGGTCATCGTGCTTCCCCTGGAGGGCAACAACGCAGAGCTGCGCGCTCGAATCATTAAGGAGGTCCGGAAGCCAGGCCGCAGTGAGTACCTGAGGGGAAGCAGTGTGTCTAGATCAGCTGGACTTTGTCAAATTTAGTATAAAAGTTGTGACTGGTACTCAGAATTCGCACTCTGACTTGACAGATTTTGAGGCAATAATAAGGCTGCTGGAGGAAGTGAAGGGACCTCTGGACGTGCAGAGATACATCATCCATCACGCCATCAAGGAGGCAGCCAGGTATGCCCACCGCCACACTGCCCAGGCCAACACGCCTAGGAGCATTTACGCAATTACTACTATATGGAAGTAAACATTTCTCACTCTCTCTCTCAAATTCAAATTCAAATTCAAAATGCTTTATTGGCATGAAATACACTTGTACTTATTGCCAAAGCGTACACATAGAAACAGGAATAGGAAAAATTAAATACAAACAACAATGCAATCAACAGTGTGGCAATGGCCATAACGAGTAGGCTATACAACAACAACAATAACAATAAAAAATAATAATAATTGTGATTATAATAGTAATAATAATAATAATGTAGAAGAAAAAGGGATAGAAATTAATAAATAATTAAAATAAATATATTTGTCGTGGTCAACCAGTGTCCCTCAGATTATGGCAGGCCGAGATGTACTTTGCTGCTAGTGGAGCCGTTGGCCTTTCTCCTAGCAGGATTTGCATTTTTTCCTCTTTTGTTTGGGAAAGGAAGTCCTTTATAATTATAGAGAATTTGTTGAAATAATGTGTCCTAATTTCTGAATATTTTTCACAATGTAGGAGAAAGTGCATCTCTGTTTCCACCTCTCCTGTCTTACAGTGACCACATATACGTTGTTCTTTTGGTAACCATGTATTCCGGTGTCTGCCTTTTTCAATTGCAATTTCCTCTCTCTCTCTCTCTCTCTCTCACTCTCTCTCCTTCTCTCAGGTTTAAGAAGCGGGTTCTGATCCAGCAGCTGGAGCTGGCCATGGAGGAGATGGAGGAGAAGCAGCTGCTGTCTGCTGGTCTGAACAGCATCCACAGCAGATAGGGCTGGAGCAACGCTGAGGCTGAGACACGGAGCCTGAGAGGGGGAGAGACCTGGGGCTGCACACATGGTGGAGAGGAGAGAGAGGGAGAGAGGAGAGGAGAGAGAGAGAGAGAAAGAGAGAGAGAGGAGAGAGAGAAAGAGAGAGAGAGAGGAGAGGGTGGGAGAAAGGAGAGTGAGGGAGAGAGTAGAGGTAGGGAGAGAGGAGGAGGAGGGAGAGGGGAGAGGGAGAGAGAGACTCCACTCTCACACTCCCCACCTGGTAGCCAGCAGCAGCCCGGACTCTCAGGGTCCCCTCGCACACGGACGAGGAAGAGGAGGTGGAAGGGAAGCACCTGAGCCTTCCCCGCGGTGACAAACTCCGCCCCCGCCCGTCCGTCTGTCCAGCCGTCCCGGCGTCCGTGCGCGTGCTCCCGCTGAAGCCCCTCGCTGTAATGGGCGCAGTCTGCCGGGAGGCTGCCGGACCCAGGGCCCGGTCTTCAGCCTGCACCCCGAACCCCACGCTGGGCGTGTCTTACGGTACCTTCCTAACGAACGGGTCAGCAATAGAGGAGAAGGAGCGAGACCCAACCCAGCAAGTACCTGAAAGACAGACATTTACTCAGAAATGTGTGACCGGAGGGCTGGAGGCTGGGGGAGCTCAGCTGGAGAGCTCCTATTGGACGATACAGAGCAATGGGACCTATACAAGCTAGCAGCCTCAACAGCAGGGATCTCAAACGCCAGTGTCTGAGGGAGGTGCAGTGACTGCTGGTTTTATGAGCATTTCAGAGCTTAAATGCTGAATTTAAGTCAGTGAAAAGGAGCCACAACATCCTGAGAGCAGATACTGCTGGCCCTCTAAGACTGGAGTTTGAGATCCCTGCTGCACACAGCTGAGTTTTCATTCTCCTCTTTCCCGTCCTTAAGGGGGAAGGCACTGACATATTACATATTAAAGGGAGAGGGGAAAACAGGTCAATATGTTTGCAGGTAGGAGGGCCTCACAAACACACAGACGACGGGGCCCGGGAATCTTATCTACCTCAGTTTTTTAAAAGTGTGGTGTAATTTTTTATTATGTTTTCATTTATTGATATCTGTCTCCATGTCCTTTGGGAGTGAAGTGTGGTGTCGGTTGGCCCTTCTGGACAACAAACGTGACAAGACGTTCCTCTCAATCAACATCTACCAAAAACCGGTGTCTGTTGGTTTTCGGTGTGTTTCAGCACTTAAGAGTGATTCATTCAAGCCATTGATTGGCTGAAGATTTCACACAATCCTTTTCCAAGGCTGTGACTGGCTGCTAATTGAGAAGAACCAGTGGCACTCCATGACTGGAGTTTTGACACCCCCACTCTAAATCATATTTGCAACAGTTCAGGCATGCTTAAAAGCAATAGTATCACAGCACCATTTTTATGAACATTATTCTCTTCCCTTCCCAACTCAGTTAAGGGTAAAACTAATGGTAAAAGGTATGTACAGCCAATCTGTCACCTGAGAAATCTGTGCAGGTTGTCAGAGAGTCCAACCCGCTCACCTTTGTCTCACTTGCAGCTCACAGCATCCCCTAATTGGTCAAATTTTGTGGGGTCATTTAGAATCTCTGCAGCCCGTGTCATCGGGCACCTGTTCCTGATTGGACGCCTGCAAACAATCCATTCAACAAATCGACAGATGCAAAGCTACCTGCTTCTTCTGTTTATCTTTTCTTTGGGTTTTATTTTTAAAAGAAAAAGATGTATACTACTTTCTAAATGTTCATACATGCAAAAATCAAGAGGTTATTTTTGGACAGTATTCTTTCAGAGCATAAAAATGGAAATATTTTAAAAGAGAAAAAAGTTGTATAAAGAACATTTTTTAGTGTTATATATAAAATGGAACATTTTATGATTTTTTTTAAAGAAACAAAAATGAATAAACAGCAGAAAGGTACGAAATGAGTTCAACGGTGTCGTTACATTTGTCTAATATGCTCGGTCGCTTGTTCTCTACCTCAATTTCACATAAACAAGTGGTAATCCAAAATGGCAGTTCTCTTGCCAGTGATTCACATTTCCCTTTTTTGATTTCACCCACAATAATGTGAAGACATTAATAGTAAGTCTTATGTTGTAATGTGGTTGAGTGACTTGCAGGTGTGCCACATGCCAAAACCAGGTCACACAGTTTTTTGTGAAATTTTGAGTGAAAGGTTTACAGACCCTGCAGTTGCCAGACCAGAAGACCAGTTGTACGTGAGCTCATGTCCGATATCCATGCTCATCAGTAGTCTTACAGGGCAAGGCTCCGTTTACCCCACACTGAGTGAAGCTGCAGTACCATGTACTCTCAGTCCCTGACTAATTGTGAACCAGCTGCAAGACACTGCTTTCCAAACATGTCCGTGGTGTGCTGCGATGACTCATTCATTTTTTGGGGTTCATGAAGCCTCAGATGTTCCAGCACCACAGGCTCATTACGTGCTCCAGCTCAGTGCCGGCCCTCCATCACTGGGGTGATGGGAGCAGCATTAAGGTTTGGGCCAACTCCCCTTCAGCTCTGCCAATTCAGGAAATAAACTCCATCAAAACTTGATTGAGTTCATTTGATTGAAAAATGACCATAATGTTCTTAGAAGGGTTTTCAATGAATTCATTGAATTTAATTTCCTGAATTGGCTGAACTCCCTACTCTGAGAGATACAACCCTTTTCTCAAGAAGGATCCTGTTCAGGAGTACCACTGCCCTTCACAATGTGTCTGCTGGAGTACTGGGTAAGAAATGTTCTTAAAATTGGATTGAGGGAGGTTTTCATCAAATGTACAGTGATATTTTCTGTGAATACAATCAGACATAGTGTAAATAAATGTGCCCAGTCTAGTATATGATGGACACATGTCTACAAAAATGATTCTAAAAAAAGAAAGATTATTTTTAAGGCCAAAAAAAGTCATCATAAAGCTTAAATTTATTTAGTTACAAACCCATCTGTTGCATTTTACATAACATAAAAAAGGAAAACTATATCATTCCAGGAAAATGTATCAAGTGAGGTTCAACACCTCCATGTTCACAGCATAATTAGCAAAATAACTTTACCATAACCCATGTCCAAATGTATAAACAATTATCATAACAAACCTGCATAAGAGGCCTATACCAGCTCCATTTCCCTCAGGGAGATCACTATAAATATGACCAGAGTAAAAATGGCTCTCGGTTTATAAACCGAGTCCTTGTGTACATTGGAGTGCACAGAGAGGGGGGGGGGCAACAGTTCAGCCAGAAACAGCTGCAGACAGGAATATTTAAAACCCAATAGGCAGCAAAGTTTGACAATGTAAAAGGAAAATCCAGGAAGAGTTTGATTGTATATTAAGGGTTCTGCTACTGCTCTTCCTTGTGTCGACTATTAGCGCTGATGTTTTGGTGAAGTCTTTATTTTCCAGAAAGCATTTTAAATGTCTGAATGCATATACATTAAATTTATAATTCTAAAGTTAAAAATAATATTTTACAGAGGCAGCAATGCATTTGAAATTTTGGACATGACAAAGGTTTGCAGTCTTACTTGCTGATGCAAATTGCACCTGTGGCAAACTTGTTTGAACTAAGGGTGGCTGCATAGGCAAAATCCTTAGGACTTCCAAGCATTGGCATTTATTTACAAGTAAATCAACCTATAAACCAAAGGAGTTGGCACAGTCCAAAGAGTGAAAAATGCTGTTACTGTTGTGATGAAAACTGAATGCAAAATGAATTATGTATCATAAATAGAAAAGAAGAAAAAAAAGGGCTTCTTTGCTTCTTAAAAGCTTTTCTCCCCCCTTCCAACCAATGAGCTCGTCTGTTCATGGAAAAAGGAAGAAAAACAACCAGGGGAGGGAAAAAGGCCCCAGAGAGGCCGGCCTCAGTGACGCGAGGGCTCCAGCTTGCGCAGCCTCAGGGGGTTGGAGGGCAGGGACTCTGGGCCCGACCTACAGGGGGGCTCCTGGTCGGGGGGACAGAACAGCACCCTGCCTCGGTGGTTGAATACATAGAAAGAGGGATGATTCTTTAACGTGTCGAATGACCTGGCCAAAGACAAAAAAAAAAAAAGCATTAGGAGTCTGTGATTTTTTCCATTTAATGAAAGGGTAAAATATGGGGGCAATAATGAAGACAGCGGCCTCATAACCAAAGGGTTGGGGGTTCAAATCCCTTTAGTGAAGCTGTTGTTGTTGTGCTCTTAATCAAGCTACAGGATCTGAATTGCTCCAGTACCTATGGAGCTGTTCAGATGGACAGAATACAAAGGGTCAGGTATGTAATAGGCCCCAGGTAAGGATTTCTGCTGAAAGAGCAAACAAATAAATAATTCATTAACTAACAGGACGTAACTGATTATTTTGCTAAACAAAGAATAGTTCCTCATTAAACTGATAGGGTCAAGCACCACTCTGGTAACTTGTGCATTGTGTAATAATTGGTTTGTTGGTAAGTTGAGGCAAATTATAAATTAAATTAATGGTTTATTTGCAGTGAAGAAACAGGACCAGTTCAAAAAAGCATTTCTGAAACCGCCAAGTTTATCCAAAAAGGCCAGTTAGACCACGTAACTAATTTATGGTAAAATCTGTAATGTTCGAAGTCACCAAGTAACAGACTGTGCTTCCACATATGGTACAAGTCTGATTCTGATCAAGTGATAGATGATATGATGGAAGGTATTTCCACTGGAAATGTACTGAAAACTAAATGAGGCATACAAGACTGCAGTGCACAGAGGTTGCACTGAAGGATGTTAATTTGTCATGTGTGCTGATGTTCTGACAAGCATACTTATGCATTGGCCAGTAGGGCCAATACTACAGGACTGAGATGTTTCATAAACACTTACTTGTTCTTGAGCTCTGATGAGGCATCCATTTCTTTGAACTCTCCCGCAATGTGGACTATGCCATAACAGGTCATTATAAATGCTAACAATGTCTGCAGGACTATCTGTAAAAGAAAAAATGAAAGCCCGGTTATTACAGGACAGACAGATGACTGGATGACAGTTATTTATTGACACATTGTTCATCTCTAGAAGGATTTTATTACACAATTGCACAGAATAGTGTTTCAGAAAATAGCAAAGCTTTCAGTTACCTCAACTCTGTCTAACAGCTCCACACCTCAAATGTGATTTGTACAGGAAAAACGAGTAGGTACTCACGTCTATTGGAAGTGTTTCATTCTCCTTCTCTGTGAGTCGCATGTACGATCGATCTGGGTGAGGGTGGAGGAAAAAAAGAATCAAGCTCTTTCACTGCCTATAAATCCTCAGTAAGATGAAAAAATTAGCCAATTTACCAAATTATGCTCAAAAAGACATTGGTCATCTTGGACCATTTTTATGGCTACAAGATCAAAGACATTGGTTACCTATGAATAGCAATCTGGATATTTTGCAGTTTCAGTTACCTATAAATTTTCCCTGTAAATATTATTTTGCTCTGGAGCGCAATCTTTCATCGGAGTCAGCGACAGAGAGCTCAAGACAGCTCGAACCATCACCGAGTCCACAAAGCCTCACTCTGTAAACTGTAAACAGGCCTACATTATACCCATATTAAACGTCAACGGCTGATAAGATGTTCTGAACAAAACTTGAACAAGGAAAATGCAATAGTTCATAGACTGCCACCCAGTCAACTAAAATCATAATTTCTTTATATGGTCAAGAAAATTACAGCTGACCATCTACATACATGTATCATACATTAGATATAAGCGCACTCAGTTAGAACACGTAGCTAAACAACCTCATACTTGCATATGGCTAGTTATCGTCGAGCTTCTTAGTCTGTTGCAATTACGTCCAGGCTGTACCCACATTTCCTAAGTATTTTATGAATTATTGGCAGGCTGGTGGAATAAATGAATTACATTTATTGACACTGTTTGTGCTAGCTACATCACCAGCTACATGAGTGACTTTCTACCCAAATACTAGTGTAAAAGCTAACTACCATGGCTAGCCACGTGAACTGGGTTGTTAATTAGGTACAGTGAAAACTGTCAAAATTATCTCCATTGCCATCAACTGCTTTCACCACGAGTACATCGACAACATAAAACAGTATATGTATGGCTAGCTACCTAAACATATCTAACGACCCAACTTCGTACATGCACATTTTACAATACAGCAGAACTGTCACTATCAGATAACCTTAGCAACCAAGCCAACTTAACAAGCTACATAGTTCTCCAGCTACCGGCTTATTTTAAGCAGTCACTCGTAGACAGGCCACACTGTGTGGGTTAATGTGTGGCCGGTACTAGTTAGCTAGGCAGCTACGACTTTTTCCCTTTCAGCGTTTTATTATACTCACGTTGTGCCGCTGAGAAAGCTGCATGGGCCAAAGCAAAAAGACCAATACCGACTAAACCCTTCCAAATAGAAGAAGCCATTTTCAACGTCGTCTAATATAGCTAGCTGGCGAGCTAGTCACGCAGCTAGCTTCTCAGCGGAAAGCTTCAGCTAACGTGTTTGCTAGCTAACCACTTTGTGTGTCGCGACAGAATGTCGTCATTAACAGGCTATACGGCACAATCGGTGCGCTGTTATCATAGATACATCTATGGCTGTTATCACATTAACCCTTTCAGATTCAAATCAGGTCACTAGCTAATAACATTAATTTGGAACGATTGCCTGCAGGTTATATTTTGGTTACAACGTAATTGAAAGCCCAAATATATAGGCCCCGTACATTAATTTAATATGGCTAATTAGAAAGTTATTGCGGCCGTATACGCTGAATGCCTGTGCATCTCCCAGCATTTCGCGCTACTCACAGCATCACATTCCAGTGATTCCACTTTTCGCTTACTATTTTTTTAAAACTATTTTTATTAATAAAATATTACAATGCGTAAAACTTTTTATGGGATTTGTCTCATACCTGATTATTCAGGACTAGTAATATCTCAGTCATGTGACACGTGAGTGGGGTTGAGCGGGGAGGAGTGGCGCTGCTGCCCACTCGGCTGTTGCTGTAGATGATAACAGAGACGTCGAAACGGAAGCACCAGTCAATAGTAGGGGGCGAGTTAAACCACAACATGGGACCCAGGACGAGAAACACCGTGGCCCTCAGGGTCTGGAAGACGGCGCCCGTGTCCGTTTTTGTCAGCTTCTTGGTTTGCCTGTGTGCCATTAATGCTGATGACAGCGCTATGGAGAACATTGTAACCGAAAAGAAGGCTGAGGAAAGCCATAGACAGGACAGTGCCGACCTGCTGATATTCATCATGCTGCTTACCCTCACGATCCTAACTATATGGCTCTTCAAACACCGCCGGTTTAGGTTTTTACATGAAACCGGACTAGCCATGATATACGGTAAGGACCAGCGATTTCTGTATGTAATTAAATTGATGTTACAATGTAACTGTTTACAACTAACGTTAGCTAGTAACTATCCATGTGTTTCCAAAGTGTTCATCATAACAGTCATTAGCCAATTAGCTAGCTTCTCACCGTACTTAAGTAGGCGTTGCTAGGTAGCTAAGAAATGGTCCAGCAAGTTACATGGAGAGCAAGCTAGTTACGAGCAGGGAAATAAGGCGAAATTAATTTGATGGGAAAATGAGGCCTTTGAAACCTTGAAGTCCATGCATTACAGCTAGCTAATTTAACCATCTAATTTATAAAGCGTAACGCACATACACAGACACACAGACATTGCTTAATCAGGTAATGACACTATGATTTAGCAGCTAGCAAGAATGCAGCGAGAATAGGTTTGAGTTGAGCTTGAGTTCGAAGCTGGCCAGGTAGCTTGCAGGTTAGTTAACCTAGACTACCTAACTGGTCAGTCCACTTTGGCAACGGGGACACTTGGAATGACAAGTGTAAGTGCTCCGGCTAGACTAGAGTTTTGCGGTCGTTAGCCTTTAAACACTTCTTCCAACACTCATGCTAGTTTTAACCCCCCCCCCCCCACTCCAAAAAAGGACTCTGAAGCATCAACCATCTGGCACCATACACATTTTGTCCCACAAACCTCAGCATGGCGACCCTGAAGTGTATCTGAAACATTCAGAGAATAAAAAGATTACTCGGAAGGATGGGACCAAGGGCGCGCAATAACGATTCAACTGCCTATTCACCAGAATCCAGCACCCCTTGTTTACGCTTCAGTGGCTGTGTGGGTCACCTTAAGACTGACATAGACATTTCAGGCTAATGGTACATTTTGAGAAAGAGGAACAAAGCATGTTCTCTTATCTAGTAAATAAGTAACGCTACAAATGTGTTTGACTGGTGAGTGGTGTATTTCACAATACAGTAAATACACTGGTCACACTTTGACTTATGCCATGTTGCTTGCCCCTAAAGGCTCTCTGCCATAACTTATAAAAAATATTTTGAACTTCTCAAGATGTGCATTTTCCAACAAACATCACTTTTGAAATGTGTAGCTCTTGCTTAGACCCTGTGAGTGGAGTTATTATTTGGCTGTTACATATTATTGCATGTGTGTTGCATCTAGTGTTGCATGTACGCACCTTGATTGTCTTAACATTTCCCTCTCTTTATGGAAGGCCTGCTGGTGGGTGTGGTTCTGCGCTACGGAATCCATGTTCCCCGGGATATCAACAATGTCACACTGAGTTGCCATGTCAATGCAAGCCCACCCACACTGCTGGTGAACGTCAGCGGCAAGTTCTATGAATACACTCTGAAGGGCGAGATAAGTGCCAGCGAGGTCAACGATGTGCAGGACAACGATGTGCAGGACAACGAGATGCTGAGGAAGGTAGTGTATAGACTGCCACTACATACTGGGCACTTCACTGTTTACTGTAAAGTGTCGGTGCTTTAGTGTTTCAAACCAAGTGATGAAACAGGAGTGTTAAGACTAAATGAACCTCAGCAAGAAGAGTGTTTCTCCTGTGGTCTGATTTTTCAAATCACAAGGGTGCTGCTCAAGCGTACTGCTGATAATTGCCAGACTTTTTTGCCACATTAGTACAGTTGCTTTAATTCAGAGAGAAGCCCAGGCAGATTGTACTCTTTTTTTTTTTCTTTTTTCTTCCTGCAAATATTTATCCCACCTCTTATGCTAATGATAAGTAGACTCTACTGTACACAGTTAAAATGACCTTGGATGGAGTATAGTGCTGGATCTGCATCTCTCCTTGAAACCACTCATTCAAAGACTAACCCAACAGCCAAAATGGAAAATATTTCTGTAACAAAATGAGCCTATATTTATATTAAGAATAATCAAAATTGGATCTTGTATGGTCTCTGATCTATCACCATAAAAGGAGCTCAGGAATCAGTTCGAGGATTATAAAAAAAGATAAGGAAGGTGATATGAATGGATTATTAGTTTTTAATGTTCAGCTTCCTGTAGTGCATGTAATGTCATTGACAAAGACAGATCCTGTTTGACGGTCAAAACAATCCACTGTTAGTGAATGGTGCTCTAAAATTGCGGGACCATTTTCATTAGTGTCTGTTAAATCTGCCAAGAAAGTCGTTCGGCCATTTCCTTACACACGGAAAGGCGAAGCGTGTGTATGTGTCCGGACTGAGAAGTGTATCGATTGATGCCAGACAGCTCCTTACGGGATTATTGTGATCATTACTGATGAACTCGGATGCTCCGGTCTTGGCCTGCTCTAAAGCAGAATCGTTTCCAATCTGTTTTTAAACGGTAATAATGCTCAAAGCCAGGCAGGCTGATCCAATGGCACCGTTTCATGCATATTATTCGCTGTGTTTTGTGGATTGTGCCTGACGGTGCTTATGTGCTGCAGCGAACAAAAGATTCTCCGAACCAAGCAGTATTAAGTTTGTTAAGAATGCAGGCAGTTCTGGTTGTGAGCGTTTCAGATTTCTCTGTGCGCTGTTTAGCCCCAGTGTCACCTTTCAGGACCTGGTGTTGTGGTTCGAAGCCTGGATGCTTTCACGGTGTTGGAAAGCACCTGGAAAGTTACTGGACTGGTGTGACGATCATTTTTATATCGTTGCGGTGTCCTGATTATCTTAAACATGTGAGCGTTTGATTTTCAGCTTCCGGGTGGCGTGGCTCACATGGGCGGGCTTACATGTTGCCAAGGCAGCAAAAGGAAAGGTAGTTCAGCCTCAGGGAAAATATGTGATTGAATGTTTACAGTAGCCTGAAAGAGAGGTATGAGTAGTGACAGGAATGTCGCTCAAGTTTGCGTATGGGTCAGATAAGGATGTAAGGGCCTGCGGTTCTGGTAAATGGAAAAACCAGAAGGTCCTGAGATAAGCACCACAAGTGTGTGAAGAAATGCATTCATGACTTGCGGTGAGATTTTAGTAGGCCAGAATGTGGTGACAGGATGTGGTGATCACCATCTAACTTCAAAGATCACAGAACCTGTAGGAAAGGCATACATGTACACAATATGTATGTATGTATGTATGTATGTATGTATATATATATATATATATATATATATATATATATTTTTTTTTTTTTTTTTAATTTCAACTGGTTATTTTCAGTCTGGCCAAGGTGGCTATTTTCTGAGAGCAGAATCAAAGCAGTTGTTCACTGTATTGTGCAGTGGAGGATGGCAGGTTTGTACTTGTTAGTGCTACTCAATCTGAGTGCTGTTCTATTTTGGCCCTAACTTTTTTTATTGTTATTTTTCTTTCCTGTCACTGGTGCAAAATTCACATTAAACTCTGTCCCTCATGCTTTTATGTGGACTGTAAAAAGGAGTCTCATGACCTGGAAACGACATAAAAAGACATCACATGTTTGTATTCAGATTAAGTTAATTTCAGTGCTCTGCTTTGCAATGCTCGTTTTGTTAGTTTTGTACATTGTACACTCGATGATGCCATTTCATGGGGTTTTATATGCTTTTTTTTCTAGGTGACTTTTGACCCTGAGGTGTTCTTCAATATTCTCCTGCCTCCAATCATTTTCCATGCTGGCTACAGCCTGAAAAGGGTAAGAGTCCCCACCCCTGAAAAGCACTGTGAGTGAACATTGGAAAGGGGAAGTAAGATATGATGCGTGCATTGTAAAGAAGAACAGACATGGATTAATTATCCTTGTGTTGACGGTTGTGAAATTCAGTCCAAAGCACAACCTCATCTTGTGTATACCCCCTGAATGATGGATGTGCCTGATTTTGTCTTTTCACCTTTTGTCCTGTTCAGAGACACTTCTTCAGGAACATGGGGTCCATCTTAGCCTATGCCTTTGTGGGAACCGTCATATCATGTCTCGTCATTGGGTGAGTCCTCATTCAACAAGCACATTTGAATTATGAAAATGTAGCTGCCTGTGGCAGTTGAGCATCAGGCCCCAGCAAGCATTAACAGGTACGTACAAAGACATTTTTTAAATTTTATTCCTGTAAAAAAACCCATCCACGCCAGGATGTACACCCCTGGTTTAGGAGGTATCACAGCCTCGAAGCTGAGCCTCAGTTCTCAGCTTAACTGTAAGGGGTTTGAGGCTTCGGTTGACGGTGCGGAGGTGAGTGATGTCGTGGTGTGTGCCCCTCTCTTCTGCAGATTGCTGATGTACGGCTGTGTGATGCTGATGAAGCAGGTGGGCCAGCTGGGCGGGGACTTCTTCTTCACTGACTGCCTGTTCTTCGGAGCCATCGTCTCCGCCACGGACCCAGGTTTCTGCCCCTCCTCGTGCACCTTTACCTGCACCCCCCAACTGCGCCCTCATAAGGGCTGTGTCGAACAAGACACTGTCAAGGCTGCAATTTAATAATTTTAGCACCCCTTGTTTCTCCCTGGGAAATTTGTTGCCCTTCTCCTCCGTCCATCTTGCAGTGACGGTCCTGGCCATCTTTAACGAGCTGCAGGTGGATGTGGACCTCTACGCTCTGCTATTTGGGGAGAGCGTCCTGAATGACGCGGTGGCCGTGGTGCTGTCCTCGTGAGTCCTCTGTCCCCTGTCCTGTCTCTCACACACACACACACTCACACACACATACACTTATATATCCGTGCTGCTTTACACCCACTTCCTACTTGGATGGATCCAGCAATCCTCCATGACTTCTGTCAGCACACAGATTGTTAGCGTTCGTTGGCTGTATGTGCCAAGGTGATGACATCACAATGGTCCAGCTCAAAGTGAGGGAATGTTCTGGTGGTTTGCTGTTCGTGTGGTGTGTAGGCCAGTTGGGACCTGTTTGTGTGGCCTACTGCAGCTGCAGCTTTTCTTTGGTTCTCCTCCCCTTGCTGTCTCTCTGATACTGTCAATATATGGACTTGTTTTGTCTATCCACTTATCACAACATTACCTGTATCTCTAAGGAAAATTGACTGTCTGCACCATTCCTCAAATTGCTCACATATTGCATGAACCTTTCTACTCACTAGATGGGTGTGCCTTTATAAACTGTTGTTAATGTCTCGCCAAGTTTGGCAGGGGCTTGTATAATGGGTCCAGTGTACAGCTGCGTGAGTGTAGGTCCTTTCCTGACATTTCTTTTGAATTTCAGTGTGAATTTCAGTCAATCCCTTGAGGAAATTTTCAGGGCACAGAAAGTGGTTTTTATATAGTCATTAGTGAGACATGGCTTATGTGTCAAGGAGCCCAAGATGGTGGTTCTGACATACATGGTATCTCCATAGAAACCCCATTCAGTATCTCCCCTTTTGGCTCATAAAGCAGTTACCACACATATAGTCTGCTCACATATGTGTACAATGTTCTTTTTGAATATTTGAGATGCTAAATTTTTAAATGTTCTCAGGTCCATCGTAGCGTACCAGCCCACGGGGGATAATAGCCACACGTTCGAGGGCATGGCCTTGCTCAAGTGTTTGGGCATGTTCCTGGGGGTGTTCAGCGGCTCTTTCGCGCTGGGCGTGGCCACCGGACTGGTGACGGCGCTCATATCCTTTACTGGGGGGTCCCGTGCCCTCCGGTCTGAGACTGGAGCCGCAAAGCAGAGCGGTGGATTTAGGAGGGAGCTGGTGAAGCCGTATGGGGCTGCTGGGGCTGGGTCTGGGCTGTAGGGCGAGCATAGCACTGTGCTGAGGCATCAGTGAGCGCATGACTGTTTGCTAGAGAAGGTGACATCACTGGGGCTTCAGGAAAAGTGGGGTTAGCTCCCTCGGCTGGGGACCTTTGGCCATTAGCTCAGTCAGCTAATCTTTCCCCCAACCACTAAGGACTTTGAAACTGTGACAGACCTGTCTGATGAAACAAGCATTTTTTTTTACTTTGTTCAGAAGTTAATTATGAAAGTGGTCACATGTGGTCATTAAACCTAATAATTTATCCTTTTATATCCTGTTAAAAGCAGAGGCAATATCTGGTGTTGTGTGATAAGGGCTGTCTACCCCATGTGTAGGGCCTAGTCAGTTAGCTGTTCCTCAGTAGCACTGCAGTGGGCCACTGTAATGGTTAGTCTCTTCCTTGACTGGGCCTCTGGTTTCTCACGTCACCAAGTTCACCAAGCTGCGGGACTTCCAGCTGCTGGAGACGGCGCTCTTCTTCCTCATGTCCTGGTCCACCTTCCTGCTGGCAGAGGCCTGCGGCTTCACAGGTCAGAGCGGCCCTCATCCCCCTGCTCCTCCTCATGCTCCTCGTGCTCCTCCTCCTCGTGCTCCTCCTCCTTCCCCCGCTCCTCCGTCTTCTCCTCCCCCTGTTCATTCCCCTGCTCCTCCCTCTGCTCTTTCCCCTGCTCCTTTTTTTGCTCCTCCCTCTGCTTCTCCTCATGCTCCTCCCACTGCTCCTCTTGCCCTGCAGTAGGCTGCTGCTCTGTTCAGTATTTAAGCCCCGATATTTTTCTCAAAGCCTGGAATTTCCTGGCAGACATTTTTGTTTTTTTTGATAGCTTAACAGCTGGTTAAGCCTCATAGAACACTGGCCCAAAACCACCAGCAAAGTTCCCTTCTTCCTGACTGTTCTGGTGCTGGGTGACTAATCCTGTGGTGTAACTGGGCGCAGAATTCCTTGGTTGGCTCTGATTCTGGTCAGAAGGTCAGAAGGAAGGTGGGTTGGAACCAGTGAGCGGAGCCAGGGAGGCGGGTGATTGGACGGTGCTGGGGAAAATGCCACGGGTGATCCATGACCACCCGCGCCCCCCTCCAGCACAGCTGATTGAGGTCAAATGTGAGATTTCCTGCTCTTCCTAACCTTGTGCCCCCTCTGTCCCGCCTTGCAGGGGTGGTGGCTGTACTCTTCTGCGGGATCACCCAGGCTCACTACACCTTTAACAACCTGTCCCCAGAGTCTCAGGACCGCACCAAACAGGTAAGATCCCCCCACCCTGCCTCCCGCCCACCTGGCATTCCACCGGGGCACTTAGCTTCCACCGGTCCATTATCATGCCCCCTGTTTCTGCGTAAACATTTAACCCTTGGCCATGATAAGACTTGTTTTTGCACTTCAAACACACTGCAAGCCATTTTTCAACCAGTCAGAAGCCTTTTCATCCAGGCCGTGGCGTAATGTCAAATATTGACCTTCTCATTGGTGTTCACGTGCCTAGAACCAGGCCCACACCTGTCAGCAGTGTGCACTGTGAAGGAAACCTTCCCGCCAGGTTACTGATAACTATGTTGTCGGCGCTGTCCTGCAGTTGTTTGAGCTGCTGAATTTCCTGGCGGAGAATTTCATCTTCTCCTACATGGGCCTGGCGCTCTTCACCTTCCAGAACCACATCTTCAACCCCACCTTCATCATCGGGGCTTTCGTATCCTTTGCTGTGCGTGTGTGTGTGTGCGTTGTACTGAATAAAGTGGTTGTGTGTATGCTAGTGATTCTGCTGAGCTGCTCAGTCCTACAGTCTTGCCTATTTAAGGTGTTTGAATAGGCCGGTGCCTGGCGGTTCTGGTTGGATATTAAATGCATTCTTGCAGAGTTGCTCCTTGACCGCTGTCCCCTCCCAGCTGGCTGTGTTCCTGGGCAGAGCCGCCAACATCTACCCCCTGTCCCTGTTCCTCAACCTGGGCCGCCGGCACAAGATCGGCTCCAACTTCCAGCACATGATGATGTTTGCAGGCAGGTGGACGCAGGGAGAGGCGGTCTGTTGGATAATCGTACTGTGTGCGCGTGTGTGTGCGTGTGGTGTATGTGTGTGGTGTGCGTATGTGTATGAGTGATGGATGGGTTGTGAGTGACTGGGTGGGTGCGAGAGAGGGAGAGAGAGGGAGGGAGGGGTCTATTTTCTTACTGAAATCCCTGTTGGGTCTGGTCCTCCTCCTCAGGGCTGCGGGGGGCCATGACCTTTGCCCTCTCGATCCGGGACACGGCCACGTACGCGCGGCAGATGATGTTCTCCACCACCCTGCTCATCGTCTTCTTCACCGTGTGGATCTGCGGGGGCGGCACCACCCCAATGCTGTCCTGCCTGCGCATTCGGTGGGTCTGGGGGGGGGGGTGTACGTTAAATCATTACTCATAGGGCCAGCTGTTTAACTGCTGTCAGACTGAGATCTGTCCATAGATGGGCAACAGAGCATGTAGTTATTTAGAACAATGTTTTGAGCCAAAAAACTCTGGTGCTTTTAGGATTTCAAGGGCCCTAGATTTCAAGGGCCCTGCCCGGCTGTGAACTCCCAGTGACTCCTGGTAATGCGCCGACCGCAGACTGAACTGCGCCTGACATGCGGTTGTTAGGGGCGACGCTGCGCGGCTAAGCAAGAAGAAGCTGCGGCCGCCGGGCGTGCCCTGCAGAGGGCGCACACGCGCGCGTCCGCGCTGCAGCCATGGGAGAGCCTTACGATCGCAATCTGGCATTCATCCTCAGGAGAACAGGAAATACTGGGGAGTAAAAAAGATGTTTAAAAGCGTTTATGTTATAGGAGAGCTATCAGGTTGTAAACGTTCCTGAGTCTTATGGAGGAAAGGGGTGTGTCAGTAAAACGGTGGCGTAATTAGTGCTGGAACTGGTGCAGAGGAAGACTGGGGAGAGGGACATTTCTGGAACTTTCTTGCACTCTTTTGTATGGGCAAGGCAGTCTTTGGACAGTGAGATTGTTGTTCACAGTGTCATGTGATGTTTGACTGTCTGTTTCTCTGTCGACCTTGTTTACATGGAAGCTTGTCTAATGAAAGATCAATTTATCTCTCCGTTATTTTTTTGACAGCGTGGGAGTGGATTCTGATCAAGATAATTCAGTAAGTGGGTTTATTTGAGGTTTTTCTGTACATTATATGTTGACAGGGGCTTTTTTGTTTGTGTTTTCCCTCTCCTCTCTCTCATTTTCCCCCTCATCAACCTCCGCCGTTCGAGCTGAAAAGTGTGTTTCTGTTAATAAATGTCTTTGTGCCATTATACAGATCAGCACAGATGGAACTGAGAGAAAGAGCACCAGACAGGAGAGTGCCTGGCTGTTCAGAATCTGGTACAACTTTGACCACAAGTATCCTTAACGGTTGTCATTCCCAACAGTGCACAGCAGGGGGAGCACTTGTGAAATGAAAGTCACAATGGAAACTGTGTTCAGGCAATTTTTGCCCAGTCATCTCAAAGTTTTTGTTTGTAGAGCTTAGTTCTGACCACTGTTGTTTTGGATCGCAATAGGCCGGTGGCATTTGAGCATCCCCCAAAGGAGGAGGGGGGCTGAAATTCCATTTCTCTTTTTTTTTTTTCTTTTTTTTCCCACCTAAGTGTAAACTAGTTTGCTTTGGAGGATCTCCAGGTTTAACTAAGTATATGCAGTTTGTTTCTAGTCCTTGACTGCAGCCCCTCTCCAGGTACCTGAAGCCCATCCTCACGCACAGTGGGCCCCCCCTCACGGCCACCCTGCCCGCATGCTGTGGCCCGCTGGCCCGCTGTCTCACCAGCCCCCAGGCCTACGAGGTGAGCCCGCTGCAGAGTAACAGATAGGAAACTGGCCTACTGACCCAGAGGTTGCAGGTTTGATTCCCAAGAGCTGTACTGCTGTTGTGTACTTTGGACAAGGTCCTTGAGTTGCTTCAGTATACCCTGCTGTGTAAATGAATTGTATGTACCTGTGTGGGCTTGTGCAACCTAACTGAATTACTTTAATTCTTCATACACCAGTCAGATGCCTGCAGAACCAATGTTCAACACAAAATAATTTTTTCATATGATATGAGTTTCGGTTTGTTAAAATATTTTCATTGCCTGTTTGCCCCAGATCTCCTGGTGAATGAACACACCTTTTGAGTGTGTTACCATTGCCACTGCTTTCAGAAAATTAAGCTTTTCTGCATCCTTCGTTTTCCCTCTTTTGTTCTCCATTCTTCATTCCCCATTCTCCCTTCATCCTCCATTCTCCCTTCTTCAATCTCCATCCTCCCTTCTCCTTCCTCCCTGCTGCGTCCCCTCCCTGCCGGCTTTTTCTCCTCTCAGAACGAGGAGCAGCTGAAGGACGATGACTCGGACCTGATCCTGAACGACGCCGACATCAGCCTGGCGTACGGGGACGTGACGGTGAGCACGGACGCCTCGGGGGCCCACACCAAGGCCGGGGCCCGCCCCCCCGCAGACCGGGCCCCGGATCGCGAGCAGGCCACCCGCGGCACGCGGCTGGTCCTGCCCATGGACGACTCTGAGCCCGCCCTCACCCGCGCCCAAATCTCACCCGCCATGGGCAGCCAGCCGGCCTGAGCGCAGAGCCAGAGACTCCGCCCTCATCCCTCCCCTCCTCTCTCTCTCTCTCTCTCTCTCTCATCCTTCCTTCGGGATCAGTATCTCTCTTTTTCTTCTTTCTTTTATAGTCTCTTTCTCTAGATTTGGCTACTGTTTCTGTTGCTCTACCTCACTGTCTTCATGATCTCCCTCTCCTCTTACCCTCTTTGTAATATGTAAATATTTATTTATTTGTTACATATGCATAATTTTAATTCATTCACACGGAGATGTTTAACCATGCTTATCCAGTAGAAGTCCTCGTGCCATCCTTACCCTCATCCTTACCGTGCCATGGGAACATTGAGAGAGGTACTTAGACGCACGCTCGCCAAACTCCCGCAGGGTTGCCACAGCCAGCCTGAGACGCTGCTTTTCTTGACGAGTGTAGCGAGGTGTAGAATGATGCGAGCTGCCGTTCGCCTCCTCACGCAGCGCGCATGCTTAGCGGGGCTTCTAATGCGCGGAGGATCAGGAGGGGCTCGGTCGCCACCCTCCCCGCTAGTCTCTCCTTTACCAGTAGGTGGCGCTGTAGGGCTGTTGGTCTCTCCTTTTCTGTGCGACAGCGCTAGTCAGAGGCATGGCATCTTAGTGGCTCTGTGTTGCAGTGCTGTTACAACCAAGTGCCTGAAGAGTACAGTCCCACCCCCCCTGCATAAATACCACCCCCCCATTGGGCAGTGAATCCTGTGCGCTCATTATTGAGTTTGTACTTCTGAGCTTTTTTACCCAAAGCTGTATTTTAATGTGTGCTGTCAGTGCAACGTGCCACAAGTCTGGGATCTAATAGGTTGGCCTCTGACTGTGACAGCAATGAGGGTTTTACACCTTGTTATATAACTTGACGTTGTGTACTGCAAAAAAAATAATCTAGTGTTGTCCTAAAGTAGGAAACGAGTGCCCTTTTTTGGTGTCCTAAAGTTTTCTGAGAACTGAATTCTTACAGCCTCAAAAATATATTTTGTATTTATTTTGTAATTGTGGTTTGGAAGTACTTTTAATATTCTCGGTCTAACTAACATTTTTGCACTTGGGTTTGGAATGGAAAGTAGGCCTACTGTTCAATAAATACAGAAATAGAAATGATGTGAGAAATGTAGAATTAGCAGTTTTAATGTGGAATCTCTTTTGTGTAAGATCCCCTGATGAAGCCAAAATCAAGAGCTTTTATTTAACAATTTGCTAAGGATATATTCTCGCTATGGTATATTCTTAACAAATAATTCTAAACAAATAATACAAGCATTACTGTTTTAATGTTTCAGTAATTACTGTCTGTAAAAAATGCCAGCAGACATCCTGGGAAAATCCCTGATTTTTTTTTTTCTTCATGTTTGAAATGGTACCTTACTGACCTTTTAAAGCTTTCCAGCACAGTAATCCTAGCCATTACTTGTCCTCTTGCACTTGTGGGGTGGCCAATCTTCACAGAATTTAAACCGGGTCACTAGTTACAATTCAGACTTGCCAGAGGGTACTGGCAGTTCGGTACTGGCAGTTGAATTTGAATTTGAATTTAAGCTTTGGAATTTTTGCATTTCAGTTGAGTTTGGCACTGAAAGAATGGGAAGCAATGATTCCGTGGTAGTGCCACCTCCTGGGGGTTTACTTTGTTGCACTGCATTGTTCTGCATTGATCATGGGTAAAGGCAAGTGTAGCTTACGGTGAGTTGTATGGATAAATATCATGCTTGAAAGCGAAATACATTAATTAATATATATAACATCTGGGGGGAAAAAAGATGTCCGTGTTAATCGTGCTTTTAAGGATTGTGCGAAAATAGGCCAAAGAGAAAATAATTGCGTTTTGTAATTGTTAATGGCTCAAACAATTTTATGTGCCAAAGTGTGTTCTTTTTGTTGGTTTAGGATGTTGGTTGAATTTGAGGTCCCGCTGAAATGAAAGAGCATTGATCAGATTACTTAATTGAATGACTCCCACGAAGATCTTTTAAAGGCTTTTTACATTTTTACAACTATGTTTTGGGATTAGATGCTTTGCTAGCGGGTGAGAGAGATCTTTGTGTGAACCCTAGGTGCTTTAAAGAGACACTTTATTTTTGAGAGTTGGGGTGGCCAGTGTATACAGGTTGAGTGAAAAGTGTGGCAAAGCGGTTGTCTGAATTTATTTTTGATGGCAATTAATAGTAAGTGTCAAATATTAATTGTCAAGTAAATTCAGTGTCACTATTTCTGCACATTCTGGATTGTTGCATTTTTATTTTGAGTCAGTGGTGAACTGATTAAAGTTTGGAATTGGGTAGCATATTGAGCCTTGAATGATGGCTGTAGATGCAGTTCTTTTTTCATAAAGTTCAGATTTGGGCAGAGGATCATTCTCTCATTAGGTCAGAATCTGTTTCTGAATTTAACGTTGATCAGTGAGAAAATCAGGTCCGTACTTTTCTAGGACATGTAAATCATTCCCCTGTGTGATGTGACAATAGCACCGTGGAACAGGAGGCATTGAAAAAGATGTTTCCGTAGTAACACACTGTCAGTGTAGGAGGGAGCTGGCTATAATCCATCCACTGTGAGGAAGCACTCTAGTGAATACACTGATTGATTGACTAATTGATTGATTCATTGATTGATTGACTGTTATCTCCTGCCATGTAGGAATGAAGGAGCATGTTTTCTCCTAATTTTTTAATGAAGAGTCTTGACTGTGCAATGTATTTGAAGTAAGTTTTTTTTTTTTTTTTTTTTTTTTTTGTGCCAAGGGAGCAAAAAAGAAGATGTTGGAAGATGTTTAGCGATTGCACATTGTATTTATTTGCTTACGTTTATTTCCTGTGGGAAGTCATGTATTACACGTCTAAGCTGCTGTACAAAACTGAATGAAGATAAATGAAGAAATTTGAAAGGTCTCAGGAGAGTGGGGTGAGTTTTTTTTTTTTTTTTTTTTTTTTTTTTTTCTTCTCCCAATCAAACTGGGAGGTTGACGGATAGTGAAATCCATATGGTAGTGATCAGCTCTAGGACAGAACTGAAGTAAATATCGAGTACTTCAGCTGGGAATGCAGAAGCAGTGATCCATCCACCGATTCAGACATTTCATTCTGCATTATTATTACCACTGCATCTATTTAGATCATGTTGTATATTATGTGAGGTACAGTCCACAGGTATATTTACCAGTCTGAATATTAACGCAGATGCTCTGAGATCTAATGTTAACTGTTTACAAAAAAAAGCTGACCTTATACTAACTATTCTTCTGTCCTTTAAATTTGACGCTGACCATGACCCTTGACCCCGCCTGATCTGTGATGCGTAATCAACAGTAGAGCTCCGCTTGCTCTTCCGACTCTGGTACATGTAGCATCTGTGTGCATTTCAGTGGCAAATGGTCTATGTGAGACCGGTCAGCTAAAGAATAAACGTGTAAGTGAGGATCTTTTTTTTTCCTATTTGAATATGTTACTGGTGATTGCTTGCACATTTAAGTATAGTAACTGTTGAAAGTAGCGGAGTAAGACTTTGGGGTCTTTGTTAGAAGACAACATTTGATGTTTTATCGGTACTTAGCTATGTGATGGACTTTGTCTCGGCTACTTCTTTTATATTAATGTTGCATTTTCCAGCTATATTAATACCACTGTCTGTAAATATCTTCATACGTCCATGTGCATTGAATGGTCAATAAAAACTACATGTGCATTTCTTTAAAAATGTGCCTGTTTGTATGTTGTTCTTTATTTTCTTTGTGTTTATTCAGCATGTTTGGATTTTGATATTGGAACTTCCATCAGAAAATAACTCCCTCCCCATTGTTGCATATCTATGAATGGCTGGAAAGAGAGAAACTCAAAAGTGAAGAAATGTTCCACTTCCAAGCATTGACCTAGAATCACTGTCTGCTTATAGAGTGCATGGTAACAGGTCAGTTTTGGGTTGGGACATTATTCCCTTTTCTTTATCCCAATTTCCCATGTCTTGTGCCAAATGGGAGGATAAGGAGAGTCCTGGTGCTGTGGAGTTAATAGCAAAGCCTTACTGACTGAGCAACCTAGGAGCCTCTAGAAAACACATTTTCAACAACTGGTGTTCCCGTAAAACACAATTGAACCCCTCCTCAGTGATGAAGGGCCTGCTTAAATTAAGGTGTATGTGCTTGTTGCCAAGCAGAAGGGATGCTGGTGCTGGCCGTCTGGTGGTTCTGTGTACGTTCTGTGACAAAGTATTTTCTTACTCAACGATGACACTCGTTAACACTGAGGAGAAAAATAATTCCTGCCTTTGATGTGTGTTTATTCACGTGTCCAGTAGGAGTCTAACTGGGGAAAAGGAATGAAAAACTCTCCCGTTGTTCCCAGAGGACATGTGAATAAACATACATCAGAGGGAGCAATCCTTGTTTTTTTTTTAATCACTCGGGGTACTTTATATCATGCAGGGAACATTGCTGGCTGTCCTGTAACTTGGAAACTTTCAATATCGGCAATCCAGACATGTAGACAGGAATGGCTGCTAACAATAACATAAAGCTAGAAAGGGTCCATATACTCATTTATAGTTCTAAAGGGATGGCTTGTTTTTGCATTTTCAATGCACAGAAGGTAGTGGTTTGCGTGATACAAGGAATCTTATTGGATGAACTAGACATCCAAAAGGAAAGGCTTACACAGCAAGGCCAAAAAAAAAAAACTCTTACCTTGGAAGAAAATAAAATGCATCTTCTGGTATTTTATTTATATGGTTAAACAAACACTTTTTACAGCAACAAAGAACACTTCACAAATCATTGTAGGTGTGTGACTTATTGTGAAAACTTTGAAAGTTTGTTATTGCAGGCAACATTGTCCAGATGTAGAGCTTCTGCTCAGTGCACTTCTGTTGAGCTCACAGCTAATAACAGCATTCTGCAACTGTCCGTTCAATGCTACACTGTTTCCAGTTAATTTGAACTGCAATGTTTCTCCCTATCTTGAACGCATCATTGATTCTGGTAAGCTAGCCGTCGGGAGCTCCATATAACGCTCAGCCCTGCGAAGGACAAAAAGGTCTTCCCACTCCTCTTCCTCAGTGGCGCCAGCTTCTTCTGCCCGCGGTGTGGGCACCAGTGGCAACTCCATGTAGCCGGTGGATCTGTGGAGGGCACGCCCCTCACCTGCTGAAGCAGCTCTGACTGTCTCCAGCTCGGCCTCCTCAGCTAGTGCGTAATAGGCGATCCTCAGCTTAGGCTTCAGGCGTTGCATAAACCTTTTCCAAAGCCTTTTGCCTTTGGCACGAGTTGGCGCCGTTGCCACGTCACCCTCAGTCACGCGTGCCTCTCTCGCCTTTTCGGCTTCGCCCTCGGCAGCGTGACGGAGAGGAGCGCCAGACGCTTTAGAAGTGATCTTTCTTGGCCCGGCCCTCAGGCCCTTTGAGAGCCTGTTGAGATACAGGAGCTTTCGGCGCCTTGCGATGCTCGGGCTGGGCGCTGCGGCCGCTCCCACTGACCCCTCCTCTACGCCCACAGGAGCCTCTTCAGTGGCGGTAACAGCAGCTGGTATTTCCTCATTTTCCATTTCCTCATACGAAGGATGCAGAGGCCTACAAAGCCTGTGCCAGAGTTTCACCTTTGAACTTTTGGCCGCTGCCACCGCTGTGGCCGTCAGTTCAGTAGCAGTCCTGGCTTCTCCAGGTGCTGCTGGTGTTCTGGTGGTTGAGGCTGCCGCCCCTTCTCCTTGTCCCTCGGCTGTAACTGCTACGCTTATTTCCATGGTTGACTGGGGCTCTTTCCCGGACATTAGCTCTGTCACAAAGTCAAAGAGGTAGAAGGCCAGGAGGTCTGCATCAGACCAGAGCATGACCAGTAGCAGAACTTGGATGGAAATGCCTGACAGGAGGCTGAGTTCTCTGAGAAGGCTGATGACCTCTGTCCATCCTTTCCTCATTTTCTCAGTCTTTCTGTCTTTCATCAGGGTCTCGTTTTCACCCAGGGAAGCCGTCCCTCTTTCTCGGGTCACAGTGGCACAAGACGTCAGTTTTTCATGACCCTCCAGAATGCAGAACACTGTCATTTGGGTTGAAGATGCTGTCAAGAAATTCAGTTCCCAAATTCCATCTGCAATCATTTGGACCAGTTTACGGGCCTGGTTATGTGCTATCTCCATTTTTCCTGAGGCAAGTTTTCCAAAGTGCTTGAGGAAGATTCTCAAGTGAATAGTGAACGTCTGTTCTAGATTTGTACTTTTTTTTAACGTATGTCTACGTCACTAAGGTCTGGCAGTTAAGTCACAGTACCCGTTAATAAGTTGACTACAGGAGCAGTTTAAAGATGCGAAAATATGTAGAAAAACAGTAGCCTAGTTTTCACCTTCTGCAATCAAACACAAATTTCAGAGCGCGGGTTTAGAACATGTTTATTAAATGTATTTAGCCCGTTTAGCCTAGCTAAATAATATGGGAATACAAAAACGGTCAGCATTCATCCCTTACAGTACCATCACCATATGTCATTTCTATAGAGCGAATAGACTATTTCTTTAAGTTCACAGCGGAATGTGTTTATTATTTTCTCTCTTTTTTTTAAGCCACACTTAAAAAATTCCTTGCTGGAGTCATTGTTGATGTGAATGAAGTCACTTTTGGATCACATCCTTTCTGCCCCCCCATACTTGCCTCTGCTTTCATCCATAAATGCGTGTACTTAAGAAGTTCAGAAGCTAAGTAGAGACTACAGGCGACTGTAGCGGAACGCGCGCAAACTTCAGACTTGAAAAAACTGGTGAGTTTAACCAATTTTTCTATTAAATAGTACTATACAATATACTGAGTGCGAGGTTACATGCACTCTAAAAACTGAAGCTGTAACTTACGCAACCTGATGAATGCACTCCGCCTTTCCTCAGTGTACCGTTAGACCATTATGAGGAATGCTAGAACTTAAATGCGTATGTTCCAATTTATCCCTTGTGCAGTTTTATGAAAAAGTAGTAATCTTTCTAAGAGATCTGCAACATCTGTGTTTTTGCTCTGATATGTGGAACGATTATAATCAGTGCTCTCTCCAGCTGTGCTCATTTTGCTTGTGAAATTAATAACAAAATGAATCTGACGTAAAATTTACAATATTCTGTAATATTAGGTATGTGCAAGATGTTAAAAAGGGAAATTATCGCACCTATTGTTAAGCTTAAAACGTCACCTCTTTACTAAGAAACCACTATATGCCTATTCAAACCTCATACATAGCATATAATCATTTCCTGTGATCGAACTTTCGCTCTTGAATACGGTGCATATTTGATTGATCGATTGATTTCATTTGATTGATTTCATGGGAAACATGTTTGTTAAATGTCATGTTTGTTAAATGTCTGTTTGTTAAACATAACTCCCCCTGGCTTTACTTTTATAGTAAGCTTCTCCATTGCGATGTTCTGACTTAGCCTACAGAGCACATTATTTACCGCTTACATTTTCAAATCCATTTTGAGTATCAGATGACAAATGGTCACTTTAACATTTTAAAGTTAATTGCGCTTTTCTTCTGGGGCCTCATTTATAAAATGTCCTTTACACTTGCGTAATGTAAAGATAATTCCCCAGATTGTCCTTACACTTGATTTAGTAAAGATGTTTAATAAAAATAAAATAACTGAAACCGAAAAAGATTGCTTACGTTGGTTTTAAGAGCAAATCTGCGCCTTAAGCACCTGTGATATATCGACCCTACAAATCTCAAATGAACTTCAATTTGAACGCACGTGTACGTGCTTTCCAATTACCCGGCATTGTGAATTCTGTGAGTAACAGCTATTTCAATAATAGCCCCTAAATAAGGTTGCAGTTAAACATTTCTGGCATTCTTCATGCCTAAAATGATTAATTAAATGTTTTTCTTAAAGCGCGCCCACTTCGGGTTGCACGCGCAAATCTCCATCGCGTCTCCATATAACCAGCCGGCAATTAACTTATTGTGTAAACTTTACGTAGACACGATCATATCCACGTCACAGTGAGACTTTATAAATAACTACCTAGACACGATTTTCTGCGTGAGCCACTATTTAAGATACAATTTGATTATAAGACCATTTATAAATGAGGCCACTGGTCATCATCTCATTCGGAGGCCTTGTGCTTGTTTTTCAGTCATTAAAAAAAAAAAAAAAAAAAATAGGAAGCTGTCACTATGGGGGTAAGGCATCCAAGCTCCGTGTCAATCCAATACTGTGTAAGCAATGTCTTTCCCTCAAGAAGTGAAGACGAGTGAGGACATGTCCCCCTATACATTTGACCTGTGCATCACATAAATTATTTTTAGTCACGAGTCTTGTAATGTTTAAAATAAAACATGACCAGATTGCCGTGTGTATGCTAGTGAGAATGGTGTTTTCTTCTGTTTGGAGCAGTTACGTTCCCCAGTAAAGCTTTAATAGGGTGATGTGAACTGTTTACTCACCCTGAGAAACCCATATCATTTCTTTGGGGCAGTGACATCACCACAGCAGGCCGAAACACCCCTGCACAACTTGATTGATCTGAGCATAACGCCCAAAGCGGAAATTTGGAGTATCATGGACGTGGGTAAGTGAAGTTTGATTTTATTCATGAAAAAGTAGAAAAGTATTTATGCCGTACATGGCGCACCTGACTTGTCCCATTGCACTTTAGACCACTAGCATTATTGCAAATTATATTATTGTAAATTAAGTTTAAACTGCATTAATTGTATTACGTTTAATGTTCATGGACTGGATTCATGGCCTGGATTAGACCTTCCGAAATCTGGCATTGGAATGGAGGGGTGACAATGGTATTGTGCATAGAACGGGTGTTTATGAACTATGTTCCGGATTCCGGGGGTCTCCCCAGGACTGGGGTCTGCACAGTGGGGACCACCCCGGGACACAGCAGACGTGCGGATGTCCTGCAACTGGAGCTGCTCATAAATGTCAATAGTTAACATCGGTAGCATTGCTAGCAGTGAAGTGTTAGGGGCGTCCCCCTCCCCGCAGAAAGAGGGCGGGTCTCTTGTGAAGACTCAGGGCCCGGACTCCCTCCTTGTCCAAGTTAAACAGACCCCTCCATGAATCTCCTGGACACATGAAGCCGATGACACTGATGACATTGACATGGCCAAAGTCTTTACTTGATAAACTGCGCCGTGCTCTCCAGCAGCTGGTGGATGAAAATGCTGCATGAAACCTTAATAGCAGATGCAACTATCCAATGACACTTTGAAGCGTGGCCTTTCTGATCATTTGGGGTAATGAACGGGAGGTGCGGGCTGTCCTTACTTGGACTCTTGAACTCCTTGACCCAAAGTGGGTAAATTACTGCTTTCATAAAAGGTGCCGTGTAAACAAAAAAACCTTTTTGGCCCTTGTTTTAAAGTCTGTGAGTTTGGAACGGTGAGTCACACAGGAATGATTGGGGGCTGAAGTGCTGGCTCACCATGGCGCTGCTATCGCTGGTCCATGGAATGGCATTAGAATGGAAAAGAACAGATAATCCCCCCTGCTGGACCCATTTGTGCCCTTCACAGAAGCACGCACGAGTGTGTGTGTGCGTGTGTGCATGCGTGCGTGCATGCATGTTTGTGTGTGTGTGCGTGTGTGCGTGTGTGCGTGTGTGTGTGTGCGTGCGTGCGTGCATGCGTGTGTGTGCGTGTGTGTGTGTGTGGGTGTATGTGTGTGTGTGCGTGCGGGTGTGCGTGCGTGTGTGCATGCGTGTGTGTGTGTGTGTGTGTGTGTGTGTGTGCGCATTTGCCCCAGCAGTACAGAGGACTGGTGAGGACAGGGGGTAGAAGTCAGTGTGTGCTGTACAGCGACACTCAGGACAGACTTCTCACTCTTTCACTGATGACCAGCTCAGTATGAGTCCCCGAGCCTCTGTCTCAGTGCTCAGTGCAGGGGGGGGGGGGGGGGGTTAACATGGTGAAACTGTGGACAGGTCCTGGACTTTGCAGACTCTCCCATCTGAGACCAGAGCAGCAGACAGAGGCAGTGCAGTCCAAAACTTCACCTGATCTTCTGTCTCTTTCTCTCCCTCTCTCTCTCTCTCTCAAATTCACATTCAAATTTAAATGTGCTTTATTTGCATGAAAAGTAAACTTGTGTGCTGCAAAAGCAATTGGATATACAAAATGACAAACAGATCCCTACAACCTGAAGAGGGGAAAAAGAGAAACAACTCCCCCATACAAATACGCAAGTATAGATATAAACACACACACACACACACACACACACACACACACACACATATATATGGGTTTGACATTATACTCCCTCTCTCATGAACTTAGGCAGTCTTGCTGTAATTTGGTATGTCTGCTGAGAAGGTGATGGTTTTATGTGAAACATCTCTATAAATTAATGGTGACAGATGTGTGTGTGTGTGTGTGTGTGTGGGTGGGGTTGGACCGTGTGGGTGCACCTGTGCAGACCAAGCGGTAGTCTGACTCAGAGGGGTGTGTGGTTTTCCTCTCACATAGACACCATGGAATCTCAGCTGTGGGGGGGGGGGGGGGGATCAGAGTGGCACAGGATTAAAAATGGAGGTGACCTTCGCCTTTCTTAGCAGGCAGGTAACAGGACGCCCCTCAAGACCTCTGCCTGAGTCACTCCTCCATTGCGGTGACTGTCATGGCGACAGTTCTGTTGTCGGTAGATGTTGGTAGTCACAGCTGTGAGTCAGTCGTGTGTTTATAGCCCCCTTGAACACAAGGCAGATATGGCGGCGCCATTTGCCAGCCTGTGAGAAATGGTTATTCATTCCGTGGAACTCATTAGTCAATATTTGTCCAACTCAGTGTCCATTAGCTAAGGACGTGTTGCTTACAATGTATCTAAAAAACTTTAAATACGTAATTAATTTTACTGTCTGTTAATTCACGGGAAGTTTATAGTTGTAATAAAGTTTTCTGTAAATGAGCTCATTTCAGTTTACAATGGAACCTTCAGTTCCCAGGGTATTTACATTTCTCAAAGTTCAGTGACTGTGGCTTATACCTGGTGGAGCCAAGACAGGGTGTAACCACCAGGGGGCGCTGCATCGCCTTTCTTTACTTTGCCAAGGTCAAGGAGAGCTGACCCTTCCAGCGAACCAGATACCACTCTGCTATAAGTAGAGATTTGGCATGAAGCTCTATTCTCATCTCTTTATGTGTGTGTGTGTGTGCATTTGGTCCTGTTCCAGGTGGTGTCATCGCCTGTCAGCCTTCTCAGTAATTGAGTGCCTTTAATCTCTTGGGGAGTGTGCACAGTTGAGCCCTGTGCTCCACAGATGAGCAGGCTCCTCAATCCCAGCCCTGTTGGGAGTGCGATGGAGTCGGGGAGATAAGAGGCCATACCACCCTAGGTTATCTTTGGGGAAAAAAACTCATAGCCTTAGTCTGGGGCAGTTTCCATAGTAGCAGTTTTCTTTGGTACGGTGTGGGCCAGTGACCAGTGCGAAGTCCTTTTGCTGTTAAAAACAGAAAGGTCTGTGTGTGGAAAGGGCCAGCTTTTCTGTTTTGGTGGGAACAGGTATGCATTTGGCCTATCAGGACCGTTGCAGGCTAATAACAAGCATGATACTTATGATATATATTGCATGGAAACACAGCCCTCTGCCACTCCCATTACTTTCCCTTTGAATGCATGCCCAGTCACACTGAGGGGTGCAGTATGTTGGTGTGGGTATGATTTTGTGTGCCTATTTCTGTCCTTGGCAAGGGCAGGTCTCAGGGGAGGGCAGGTGGGCTGGGGCGGGGCATTCCTGTGCTATTGTTTAGCTGGCTAACAGACAGGGGTGGAGAGACAGGCATCTCATGCTAGCTTATCAAACAGCTGACAGCATTCCTTAACCCACACAGGCTATATATACACACATGTGCATCAGACACAAATATTAATCGTACACATTGTATAAACACTTGGACTATCCATAGAGTATATGCATATTAGGCATACTCCTGCTTTACACATGTGCATGTGTGCACACGCAAACACGCAGACATAGCCAAGCTGACAACACTGTTTACATCCATGCAGAGCTCAGAGGCACACAGTTTACATTCCCAAATTCCTTTGGGAAAAAATGCATTTTCCAGTCATTGCCTTTCGTGTCAATCGCTGTAGGCATTTCCTGCAGTTCTGTCTGTCTCTGACTGATTCAGTAAAGGCAATGGAAAATCAGCATCTCCATCATTAAATACCCCCAGCGTGGCTGAGGCTTTGTTTGCTTTTACTGGTCATTTCATCTGTATGGAAAGTTGAAACTGCTTGATGTGCATTGTATTTGTATTGATTGGCCTATAATTAGCAGCCACAAACACACACATACAGTCACAGAGCTGATCACAGCATAGTGGAAGCCATCTAGCTGCTTGTATAGTGTGATTTACAGCTGGACCAATATTGAGTAGCAGTACCAGCAACAGCAGCAGCAGCAGTAGCAGTTACAGTAGTATTAGCAGCAGCAGTTTCAGTAGCAGTAGCAGCAGCAACAACAGCAGTAGCAGCAGCAGCAGCAGCAGCAGCAGCAGTAGCGTGAAGCTGCAGCAGTAGTAGCAGTAGCAGTAGCAGCAGCAGCAGCAGCAGTAGCAGCAGTAGTAGCAGCAGCAATAGCAGCAGCTGTAGCAGTAGCAGTAGCAGCAGCAGCAGTAGCAGTAGCAGTAGCAATTGCAGCAGCAGCAGCTGTAGCAGCAGCAGTAGTGTGACACTGCAGCAATAGCAGCAGCAGCAGCAGCAGCAGTAGCGTGAAGCTGCAGCAGTAGCAGTAGTAGCAGCAGTAGCAGTAGCAGCAGCAGTAGCATGAAGCTGTAGCAGTAGTAGCAGTAGCGTGAAGCTGCAGCAGTAGCAGTAGTAGCAGCAGCAGCAGTAGCATGAAGCTGTAGCAGTAGTAGCAGCAGCAGCAGTAGCAGCAGCAGCAGTTATTTTCTTGGCTTCTGAAAAGGGGAGTGCAGGCATGTGGGTAGCTCTGGACAACTTTGTGACTGCTGATGGACAGGAACCACAAACGCATTCAGACAACATCACACTTGTCAGATGAAGGTGAGAAAGATAAAGAGAGAGAGAGAGAGAGAGAGAGAGAGAGATTGGAAGGGTGGAAGACACTGTGCCTCAGAGGGGTTAAGTGATTCCAAAACCATGGCGCCTCCTACGTCGTTAATATTTCTGTGAGGATTTACTTAATTGTGTGCCACAGATTGTTACTTGAACAGGCAGTGCGCTAACATGTTTGTATGTTTGTCTGTCTTTTTAACATTGACATTCTAAGCATACCATTTTTTATTGTTACCTGCCCAGGGATTCAATTTGGCTTGATAGCTTATTCTGGGACAGCCAATTGGCTGCCCACTGTCCCTATCAAATAAATAGATAAATAACATCAGGCACTGTGCAGTCATTAGTAATATACCAGATAACATCAAATAAAGCCTGATGGAATGGGCGAAAGAACAGTATTGTGCTTTCTGTTATTGCTTATGTTTAATTCAGTTTTTCAATAAAGATTTTGCCTCAAGGCCATAACTGAGAAGCTTTAATAAATGTGAGCTGTGCCCTGCTATAGCAGTTTCATTTAGTCCGAAAATGAAAAAGGATATGACTGTTTACTTGGGTCAGAAACTTTACAGCCCCCTTTAAATACATTGCTAATTTCCCCTAACTGCCTGGCTCGCTTGCTCTTTCCGTTCTAGGTCAGGCTCATGTCTGCACCTCCTTCTCTGAGAGAGGGAGATAATCAGGGAAAAATCGGAATGCCCTTTTCCTCCAGCCTGGAATTATAACCCGTCCCAAGTGCACCTCTCAACAGGGGAAAGGAACAACAAACAGTGCATCATCCGGAAAGAGCAGAAACTGCAAACTGTCCCTGCTCTCAGCGGATGGGACTGTGCACAGTCCTCACGCCACAACACTGACCGTGGTGCCTGTCTCACTCCTTTCAAGGAAATATTTTCACAAGAGGATCATTCAGGGGGCGCATCAACCTCCAAAAATGAAGTGCTTGGAAAAGTTCCTCTTTTCCAGCTCATTTCAAACTTTAAAAAAAGTTCTTTGCGTAAGAAATTTTGGCTGGATTAGTGAGATGCATAGTTTTATGAATGTGTCAGTGACTTGTTTAAATACATGTAAACAGACCTGACAGAGAACAAAAAGCACAAAATGAGGTAATGGCCCCAATAGAGTCACTTTAGTGGAGTATTTATGGAGCTGGATCTAAATGTATAAACAGAGCAGCAAATGTCCCCAGCAGTCATCCCTCACCTTCAAAATACACGTTAAACAAACTGACATCACGTCACCATCAAATTTGTAAACCCGGTTTTAACACCGTTTAAACATCACATGCATTCCAAAGTGTCGTGCCCTGTTCATGTACAGTAGGCTAATAACCCCCAGAGCGCGTATCTATACACTCCTGTTTACCCCCACACCAAAATGTCAGTATAAGAGGGACTTCTCTTCCTCCCAGTCCCTCATTCCAAACTCGCAAAACCCTCTTTCTCCTCTGTAGTCATGCTGTTGGAATTCGTTCTCTCTCTCTCTCTCTCCGGCTGTCTGTCTGCCCTTCTCCCACTTCTTCTTTGGCCAGATATCCAAAAAAGGGGAGGACAATTTAGTGGGGGGATTTGAATGTGTGGACAGGATAATGGGGTTGTGGGGGGACTGGGCGTGGGTGGCACGAGGGGGTATATATATACCCCCTACCCCTGAAAAGAGGGTGTGGAGATCGCTCCCCTGCACCTTCCTGGATATTACTCTCTGTTCATCTCTGCTTGGTTGCCTCTCTCACCTTTTCGCTTGCTCCCTCACCTGGATCCAGACATGTCGTTCTACCGACACTCAGGTACAGCTGGCACTGCTGGGGTGTGTTCATTTCAATATTGGACTCCAAGCCGTCTTTTGTCCTAACTCAACTTAAAGCTCATGTTCCTGGCTGCCTACACTCGATTAGAGCCTCCTGAGTTAAATATCTGTATTTGAGATAGTGGTCAGACCTTGTTATTCTGCAAGATTCTAAGGCTAAGTAGTTGTAGCAGGAATGTTATAACAGGTCATAGATAATTATTAGGTGCAATAGCGGCTATCTAGCTTTTTATTGTAGGAAATTTGGTGGTATTTCTGTGCTCTAGGTGCTACAGGTCAAATAGGTAAGATGTGTCGTATTACGTGGCTTACCATTATGTGGATGTTGCTATGGTGACTTCCCATAGGTGGTAATCATACATGTATACTTCAGGTGAGGTAAAAAAAGAAGAAGCTTTTTCTCAATATCTGCTACATTAAGGCTAATGAGGGAAAAGAATACTGTGATGTATGAACTAACGACATGCTTAGCCTGCCTCTCTTTGTGAAATGGTTAGGAAGCAGGTCCTGTCAGTTGCAGAATCTTGGCAATATGTAGTCACTATTCTGATTCAACACTTAGAACTAATGTAGTCTTACTTGATGGCTGTTTTTGTTTAACTGATATGTTTGGCCTCATGCATTTGAAATTGCATGGAAATTACATGATGAGCAAGTGTAAGTTGCACAAATTGGATTTTTAGTTCATAATAATTGCTCGTTAATATCTGTAATTTCATATGCCTTTTCTGGGGTAGACTTTTGGTTGGAAGAGTTCTTTTTACCTTGTGTAGTTGCACCCTGATTGGACACCCTGGTTGACCTGGGCAGTTTTCCACACACTGTACTATCTGCCACTTTCATGACTCATTGACTCAATTTATTCTCACCATGACCTTTCCAGAATCAGGATCACCCACCCCCCCCCTGGAAGTGGTATGCTTTGCCTATCCCTAACACCCCCCGCCCCTGTTGCATACCATGGGAGTTTTTGTTGGCCGGATGTCCAACCAGTGGAATTTTGAAAGCTGTGTTGAACTATAGCTCCTATCTCCCTAATGCCGTGTATTTTGATCCAGAGGGACAGATACTCTATTCTGGCCCACAAAAAGCACTTTTAAAAGGGCAGTACCTGGACCCTCATTGGAGGGTGTGAGTCAGGCTCCAGTACTGCTCCAGTATCCAGTTTCTCCCCAGCCTGGATGGATTTGGGAATGTGCAGTGGGGGGGATGCAGGCAGACTGGGATGGGGATGGGGAGGGGTGGAGGGGGGATGGAGGGGGATGATTCACTGGAATCATCCCCCTGGGTGGAGGGGGGTTTATACCAGACTGTCCGCTTGATCCTCTCCTGTCACAGCTGTGTCCAGAACTCTGTCAGTGTCTGGTCTGGACGAGATTACAGCGGGGAAGTAAAAAAAGGAATAAAGAACCCCTCAAAAAAGAATTTCCTTGATACCAAGCAGCGGTGTTTATATTTGCAATGTTTCCATAGTAACGGGGGAGCGTTTGTCATTCCAGGGTAGCAATTACAGACCCATAATCTAGCCTGCGGAATACAATGATGCCTCTTATCTGTGGGAGTAAATGACAGAGGCCAAAGGCGAGAAACTCGCTGTGCTCTCTACTGAGGAAGCGAACGTCTGTTTAGATGGCGATAATGTTTATGTGACAGCATGTGTGGCCCCAACTTGTGTGTGATCATGCAGATGTTCAGCAGCAGACCTGGGTCAAATCATTATTTCAAATATTTTAACCCTTTTGAAACCAGGTAATCAATTTTCCACTGTATGTGGAACAAAATGATTACATACGGTTGCATACATGACTGTGTTGTACACAGTACACATAGTGTGTGGGCTTTCTCTGTGCTTGCTACCATTACCTAGGGAGGCCTTATACCTGGCAATCACAATGAAAGGTTTACTGAGGAGTGTGACGTGTGGAAGGTTGTTTGGTTGCGGGCTGAGGATCACTGGAGGGCTACTGCATTGTTACCGTAGCCACCAGACAGTCAGTTGGTGCATGTCGGTGGGAGTGGCAGTTGTCGTATAGGGTTGAAGATCTGGACAGAGGACAGACTGAAATGTTTATGAATCTTAAGAGAGGAGGTTACTGGATGACATCACCAAACCTGAATTAAGAGGTCCTCTGTGTTTGTGCTGTAAATCCTGCCCAAAGATGAACCATACTGCCACACTGTGGTCACATACAAGCACTGAATATCTGATGCATATGCGTTGTGGGCATTGTGCACTTTCCAAGAGGCCCTGTAATTCCCAGTCTCAACATTACAAAGGGGTGAAATAATTTTGTCATACAAAATAATTTTTAAGTAGTGTTTTGCCGTTTTTATACAGCTGATACATCATGCCTGTGTCTTCACAGTATCATATCATGAATTTAAAAAAGCATATCAATAGTTTCCTCTACTGCTTTTATCTATTATTATCTACACAGACAGAAGGAAAGCAGTATAAACTATTAGTCTAATTCCTCTCAGCACGACACAGACCATTCTTGCCTTCTTTGATCACATGTGCTGTCTGTCTGTCTGTCTGTCCGTCCATCTGTTTGTCCGTCTGTCCATCTGTCTCGGCAGGCCCGAGGAGCTACCTCAGCTCCACCATGACGGACCGCTTCGACTGCTTCTATTGCCGTGACAACCTGCACGGGAAGAAATACGTGATGAAGGACGATAAGCACGTCTGCGTGCGCTGCTTTGATAAGCTGTGCGCCAACTCCTGCGCTGAGTGCCGCCGTCCCATTGGCGTGGATGCCAAGGTGGGCGGACCCCGCCCGCCGCCACGCCCTTCTGTCCCCGTACCACGCCTGTTCCTCTCTGTTGAACTCCCACACACAGAAATCCAGTGGATTTTGCAGTGCTTTTATGGAGTTGTTTTCTGAGGATAGCAGTGTTGTGCTGGCTGTTTATTGTACCAGTGTCAGATCCGTAATGTGAATTTTTAACGTACCACAGTGTCAGATCCGTAATGTGAATTTTTAACGTACCACAGTGTCAGATCGGTAATGTGAATTTTTAATGTACCGCAGTGTCAGATCTGTAACGTTGCCTGTTTATTGTACCACAGTGTCAAATCCGTAAGGTGGCCCGTTTACTGTACCACATGCAACACAGCCATGAGGTCACCCGCTTACTGTACCACTGTGTCAGATCCATAACGTAGCCTGTGCACTGCAGCACATTGCATCCGAGCCGTGAGGTGGCCTGTGCCCGTGCCTGTGCGCGCCTCCCCTTCCTCACCTCACCTCCCCTCTCGCTGCCCAGGAGCTGCACCACAAGAACCGGTACTGGCACGAGGGCTGCTTCCGCTGCGCCAAGTGCTACAAGCCGCTGGTCAGCGAGCCCTTCTGCTCCGTGGACAACAAGATCATGTGCGAGAAGTGCGGCGCCCTGAAGGAGGGGAACCGCTGCCAGGCCTGCTACAAGGCGGTCATGCCAGGTGGGTGTATGTGTGTGCGTGTGTGTGTGCGTGTGTGTGTGCGTGTGCGTGAGTGCGTGTGCGTGTGCGTGTGCGGTTCCCTCTGCTTCACAGCAGGGTTCCCCAGCCCGGGTCCCAGAGACCCACAGGGTCTGCAGGTTTTTGCTGTTGCTCACAGCTTGATTGGTCACTTGATGACCCAGCTAACTTCACCTCGCTGTGTGTGGGTTTCTTCAGTGGAAGGGAATTGGTCACTTACTTTAAGGTGAAATTAAGAGCCAGGGACTGTGGATTGCGACCCCAGATGAACACACAGGACGCTGCTTGTGAACGCTCACACATACACTGCACAGCAGCTGGGTGGGGATCCACGTGCCCCTGGTAGTGATGTTTGGCACCCCTGTCTGTCTCTTGCAGGCAGTAAGAATGTGGAGTACAAGCACAAGGTGTGGCATGAGGAGTGCTTCACCTGCTTCACCTGCAAGGAGCCCATCCGCTCCCAGAGCTTCCTGACCAAAGGAGACGACATCTACTGCACCGCCTGCCACGAGAAGAAGTTCTCCAAGCACTGCGTCTGCTGCAAGGAGGTATGAGAGCGTGGGAGCACATGCACACACACACATGCGCATAAACATGCACACACACACTCATATGCTCATATGCACACGCACACACACACATGCACATACATACTGTTATGCACACACACACACACAAGCACACACACTCTCTCCAGCCTGGACACAGGGAATGATAATTGCATCAGGGGTGGGCAGCCTTGCTCCTGGGGTGCCAGGCTTACAGCAACATAACCGTTCAGCTTCTTAGGCTCAACGAACACAGGCAACCTTGTGCTGGAGGTACTCGGAATTTTAGCGTTCAGACTGACTATTCAGTCTGAGCTAATAAACCAATCAAACACCGCAGTCACGCTCAGATGGAACGGCCCCCCCCCCTCCCCTCCCCTCTCCCCTCTAGGCCATCACCACCGGGGGGATAACCTACCAGGATCAGCCCTGGCACTCCGAGTGCTTCGTGTGCAGCACCTGCCGCAAGCCCCTGGCCGGAACCCGCTTCACCGCCCAGGAGGACAAGGTGTACTGCGTGGACTGCTTCAAGACCTCTGTGGCCAAGAAGTGCTGCGGCTGCCAGAACCCCATCACAGGTCAGAGCCGCCAACCGCCACACGCTCACACACGCAGGCGCGCACACACACACACACACACACACACACACACGCAGCCACTGTTTCATCTGACTGGTGCGAAAGGAAAAGATAAGTGCCCAATATACCGAAAATATTTGAAATATCTGAACCTTTCAGACACCTTTAAGTTCTTTATTAATTGGCAATTTTTTAAACCAAAATTCAGAACGCTGAATTGAATCCAGAACAATGATTTCAAATGATTTTCAGGAGGTATGTTTTTTTTGTTCAGTGTTATCTTGACACTCTCCAGGTGAACTGGAGGACTGTTTCAAATCTGACCAAAGCTAAAGTATTTCAAGTACACTATAGAACCTGGTTCTGAGCCAGTCCGGCGGTCCGAACCGGGTCGGCTCTGACTGTGGCCACTCCTCCCCGCTCCGGCAGGTTTCGGCAGGGGGACCAACGTGGTGAACTACGAGGGCAACTCCTGGCACGAGTACTGCTTCAACTGCAAGAAGTGCTCCCTGTCCCTGGCCAACAAGCGCTTCGTGCTCAAAGGCGAGGACATCTACTGCTCCGACTGCGCCAAGAAGCTGTGAGCGGGTCGCTAACACACGCTAGCCTCACGCGCTTCAGAGCGGCAGCTGAGCAGGGGGTCAGAGCAGGGGGGTTTGGTAAGAGAGTGACACCCTTACATATATACACACATGCCTTTAAGAAACGTGCGCCTTTGATAAAGCAAAACGACACAAGGGTTAACATGGGGGTCCAAAGGTTACCAGAACCTTTGAGACATTCAGTAGGGTCAAATGATCTCATCTTCAGCTGCCACCTGAATCAGCTCCTTGATTGAACACACACACATTAAGCTTTGAACAAACATCAGCCTACTTTAATACACTATATACTATTTGCTTTGTGGGCATGCAACATTCAGTACACAGTAGCTTTTGAGCGCTTAGCATAAGTTGAATTCCTACTGGCCTTACTTGGGGATAAATCCCTGATCTGTGCCTGGAAGTATTTTTAAGATTAAAATAGAAATATTACGAACAAGAGCTCTGCTTTTACTGAAACAAATATTCACTTTCCATTACCTAACATTTAGCTTGGAAATGATACATAATTGTGGGGCTGTTTTAAATCTCTGGCAAGTATTTGTTTGATATGTAGGTTCCAGGTGGTTCTACCGTCTGGAGATAAAGCAAAGTAATTTCCTTACAGCATGCTGCAGTGGAATTTAACATTGTGGAAACACATGTAAAATCTGATTTACAAAAAAAAAAACAAATAAAAGAGGTGAAAACTACAGCTGGCTTGCTCGTGTCACATTTGATCAAAGGGTGTGCAGTTCCCCTCAACTGGTGAGAAAAAAACAGCCACTTTCCTTGATTTATTCTTTAAATAGCTTTTATTTAGCAAAACTTTATTTTAACATTCCATATTTCCAACATTTCATATTTAGCTCAGTACACTTCAGGAGATGTATTTACAAATGAACGGCGCGTGGACAGGGATATCCAAACGTCCACACAGCCCAGAACAGTTAAGCAAACGGTGTTCACCGCCTGGTTCGGGTAGAATGATTGTCATAACCCAGGTGAGTACATCTGAACCCTTTCAGTTAACAAGAGTAACACATTTACAGGCTATTCTCACCCTAAGGCACTGTTCTATTCTACAGTCGTAGCGACCATTGTGGGAGTAAGAATAGTTAGTTCTGTAGACACACAATACCAAACACGAAACTTCAGTTTAAGCAGCAACTACACCGGGGAGGTCCTCGTCTAGGCCAGGTTATGCTAACCGCGCCACTGACACGACGTAGCGACGCTTCGCTAGCAACGCGTGAGCGAAGAAGCACAGCCCACCGCTCGCTCCACTCTCCAGTGGCTCGAGCTCTTACGTCAGGTGCGAAGAAAATGGCCGCAGGAGAAGACCAACGGCAAAACAGAAACAAAAACCTTAAAACTGGCTTCAAAGCGCTCACAATTTACCCCTCCTTCTCAAAACCCCCCTGCAAGATCCAGGGCTACTTTCTGACGGAACCACGTCCTCAACTTCCACAAATTTAACCAATTCACCTGATTTTGTCTCGGCCACACAACACTAAAAACATTACAAAACACGCCAGACACTTTTTTCTTATGGAGAGAACAGTGTGGGATTAAAAATTCTCAAAAATCTCTCTTTGAGGCTCTTTACAGCTTTGGAAAGAAGGAACCATCCAAACACCACCGTTGTAATGGTACAAAATGCACTCCATTTTGAGTTGGTATGTTCAGTTAGGGGTGCACAATGTGACTTTGCAGCGTGGCAGCTGTCAGGTGAACCACACAGATAGGCAGCCAATCAGTAGAGGGAGATGCATCCCACCCCCCCCCCAATGTGCTAGGACACAGAACTTACTCTGAAGGCCAAGGCACTGCTAGATCAAAACAGAGGTCTGAGAGATCTCCAAGAGAAGACGTAAATTCCTTTTCTTCAAAAAAACAAAAAGAAATTGTCAAATGTCCTGCAAATCTATAGCCAGGCGGTGCTCATTCTCACCTCTATTAATTTCTCTGGGCACACACTGTCCCCTGACACAAAACAGGCTAAATATCTCCATTTCACCAACCCTGTTTTAACTCTCCTCTCACAACCCAACAAGCAGACATGCCCACACCTCCACGTTATCTGCAACACATCCAGATCTCTGAAAACCAGCTGAAAGAAACAGCCCGATTCTGCACTGAGATGACTGTGACAGAATATTAAAAAAAACATTTTCTCCTTAAACATCACTGCCCAAACTGAGCTCAGAGTCCCTGTCAAAACACAACATCCTCCTCTGACACTTACACAGAACCGCCAAGCAGCGCACTTCCTGTCACACCCGAGTGTTCATCCGAACGTGTCGAATCTTCAAATCCGATATGATGACAGAAAAAAAAGGCCCCTTCCTACGAAACAGTGTTAAAAACAGGACTGACTACCCAGGAGAAGGGTTTGCGTCTGCCGGGACCAAACTAAAATCTACAGTGACAGGCGAATTGACTGTAACAACCCTCCGACTACTCTCCCCCACCTCTTTTATGGCCTAATACTGATTACATACACAATACTTAAACATGAAGCCATATACTCTATACACCTATATCATTTTGGTTGCCCGATTAGATTTACCGTTAATAAAAAAATAATTATCATGAGATGGATGGTAGGAAGCAAATAAAGTCGTAAGTCTGCTCTAGACGATGCACGAGTGTAGAAATGTTTAAATGGTAAAAAGATAGAACAGGTGAGCATGTCAACACAGATTTACAGTTTTTCTACCCCTGAATGTTTATCAAGTACAAATTCTGGCCCCTGAGGGGGACAGTGGTCCTTAGTAAAATATTTCCAGTTGGATTTACAAATTTGCCTACCATATTCACCTCTGCAAACACAAAAATGAACCAAACTTCACCATCTGAAAGCAACTGTCAACAGACACATTACAGTAATATGTGTGTTATATAATTAGTAATCTTAGGTTTTACCTTCATGTAGACAATAGCAACTGCTCCGTTTCATAGTTCGGTTTCTGACTTGCATTTTAAGTTAAAAATTTGAAAAGTCTAACTACATCGTCAAGTATATATACATGGAAAAACACCACGAAAAACGAACAAAAACCAAAAAAAAAAAATCTGAAAACATGAGGTCCTGACAGAAAAAGACCATATTCGAATGAACAGAAACCACAACAGATAAACATCATTAATATAAAGCACTTATGAAAACTGTTTTTCCCCCCTTAAATTATTCACTCCTTCGATTTTGAGGAAAAGGAAAAAAAAAAAAGAGGAAACAGTTACAATAACCAAAACAAGTGTTTTTACACTTCAGTTCAGACTGCAGAGCACCCCCTACTGACCACCTGCGGAAATGTCTCGACCAGGACTGAAAACCTTCACGCAATTCACAAGAGTACCATCAGTCATGGAACAAGCTTATCACCAACGCTTGACTACAGTAGAAATCCTTGATATAATCTCAGCAAAAAAAAAAAGAAAAGCCAGTTACAATGGCAAAAATGAATTCCACCAAGTCAACACAACACCGAAGTACTACAAGAACATCCCAAAGGGGAACCAACTGTGAATGTGTTTCTATGGAGGCCAGGCTCTAATTACCCATGGACACAGCATAGAAAAGTGTGGGTGCGTAGCTGGACATAACGATGGGGAAAATAAGGATTCATTAACCCAAACACAGGCAGAGATGCTACATGCTATTAGCTGCATTAAATCATTGTGCTTTGCTGTGGAGGGTAAAACTCTTCTGATTGGATTAAACAGGTGATTGGCAGTTCATCATAGGTCCATCCATATTTGAGCACATGAAGCCTCACTCTCCCATCACCACTAACAGTCCCAGTACCTGACTGTGAGAAAGGCGGTAGGTGGGGTTACTGTGCTAAAGCCTGTCCCAAAGAACAGACTGGGCATGCTCAGACTAGCCTGGATGAGTGACAGGTGAGCGGAGCAAAGCCCCCCCCCGGGGGGAGAGAGGACAGAAAAAAGCCTTCCCTGTCTTCTAGCTGAGTTAAACCTCCAGAGGCTCACCATATACTCTTCATCCCCCTCTTAAACATGCAGACGCATTCTTCGCTTAGACTAGGAGTCGGCACTCTGTCGTAACTGGTCGGTGCGACGACTGGACCAGGACACGCCCACAGGAAGGACACCCCGCCCTTACTGCTTGCGTCACTTTCAAAATTAAAACCCAATAACTTAATCCTACACTAAGCTGGAGCAGTGACGTTTTATGGTTTTAAGGTTCAGTCGTGACGTTTCTTCTGATCTACATCAGACACAAACTCCTTCAAGCACACGCGTGTAGAATGGACCCGTTTCCTGGAATTTATCAAAACCAACCAAAACAAGACGAAAAAAAACAACAATGGTATCGGAGGAATAAACGGTGAGGATGTCATCAGAATAAGTTATAACACACTCCTCACAGTATCAACACAGTAATAATGAGATATAAAAACAGGACCATCTGTGCTAGGAAGAGACCTGGAGAAGTAAGGAAGGAATATATTTTCCCTGAAGCTTTTAAAAATTATTATAATTTTTTTATCTTTGAGGTGCAAAGTTAGCAAAATCCAAATTCCTCCGTTTGGGATCCTTTCCTCCTGTGGTCCTCCCCCAGCCTGTGTCCGTCCGTCCATCCATCTGTCTGTCTGTCCAGTTGAAGGGGCTGGGCTGGAACTGGAAGGTGTGAGACAGGACTGCAGGAGTGCAATAATCACAGGTCTTCTGGGGGCCCAGGGCTCACATCTCTGAGAGGAACATGGAGAGAGAAACAGGGGTCACACACACACACCACAGCAAATGACCTCACAGCACAGGAGAGAGATGGGCCAATCAAATTATCAAAATCCAATCCAATACAATCAGACATGATTTAAGAAAAAACTATGTCCCCAGTCATATCTATGAAATGAAGACCTGAACCCTCCGATTTCAGTGACACCGCCCCACCTCTGCTCACCGGACAGGGCTTGGATGGGGGGGCTGACTCCGTTCCCCTTCTCCTCGAAGGCCACGCGGGGCCCCTCGGGGACCCCGTTGTGCTCCAGAAGGCCCTGGCCGCGCCCGTCCCCGTCGATGAGCGCGTGGGCCTTGGTGTGGACGCCCAGGTCGATGAGCTCCTCGAAGCTCCAGGTGCCGGCCTTGCCCTTCAGGCCCGGGAGCTCCGCCTCCACGGGGGGGGCGTCCTCGTTCAGGAACTCCAGCCCCTCCAACCCGCACCCCTCAGGGGTGGGGCTACAGGCCAGCTCAGGGCCCTCCGTCACCTGAGGATTCGGGCTTAGACTGGGGGACAGAGAGAGAGATAGAGAGAGGGATAGAGAAAGGAACAGACAGATATATATATATATATATATATATATAGAGAGAGAGAAAGAGATAGAGAGGGACGGGGAAGAGAGAGAGAGATGGAGAGGGGGGGAGAGGCAGAGTAAGTGCAAGTCTGCCAGGATTCAGTTCCAGACTGAGGGGTGCATCATCACTAGCCCAAACCAGCCCTGCTTTAACTGGTAGCATCACCCAAGTGCTGCTAATGTGCCTCTAATGGCTCTCCTCTCCCTGGATGAGACGTGAGAAACAGCTCTGAACCAATGGTTCCATACCTGTGTTCCGCAGGCTCTTCTGGGCATGTGCTGACGTATTTCTCCGTTCCATCACCCTCTTTTCCATTGATGTTCCCAAAGGGCCCCTCCTGCTCTGCTACTGGCTCTTCTGAATATGGGGTCAGTCTCTGCATTGTCTCTAAATGTTTTCACTCTCTGCATGTCTCAATATGGGTTCAGATTCTCTGCCATTGTTCCTGAATGTAGGCATCTCTGTATGTCTTCGATATGGGGTCAGCTTCTCTGTCATTGGTTCTTCTGAAAATGGGTTCAGCTTCTCTGCTATTGGCTCTCCTGAAAATGGGGTCAGCTTCTCTGTCATTGGTTCTTCTGAAAATGGGTTCAGCTTCTCTGCCATTGGCTCTCCTGAATATGGAGTCAGCTTCTCTGTCATTGGTTCTTCTGAAAATGGGTTCAGCCTCTCTGCTATTGGCTCTCCTGAATGTGAGATCAGCTTCTGTGAACTGCACTCCTGGTCCGTACTGTCTGCAGCATCTACAAGCCCCTCTCCTGTACAAAGAGAGGACAACACGTTTACCTCACAAGTACATACACACAGACACACAGACAGACATAGACAGACACCGACAGACATAGACACGCACGCACGCACGCACGCACGCACGCACGCACGCACGCACGCACACACAGAGGGAGAGGGAGAGAACACTTACCTTTCGCTTCCTGGTTTGTGTAATTGTCCGCCTCTCCGTTCAGGTCAGACATGCCCTTGTCGTCTCTCTGCAAAAAAAACAAAAACAAAACATGCAAACGTGTACCCGTGGGCACATTCAGAACATTTACATTTTTAAAAACTTAACTACTCTACATGTACCAAGCTACTTAATTTAACATGACATGGTGACAATTTCTTTTAGTGTTTAACAAACATAAGAGCAACTCTACGGGGATTTATGGGTCACTGTCCTACCTTGAGATCGTTCTGTTCTGTTTTTCTGGTCCTCTTCATTATCTCCTCAATTCTCTGAGGATGGGAAAGGAAAATCATCAGTACGGAGCGTGACTCGCTGGGAGCGGCTCCTCACTGGGAGGAGGAAGAGGAGGAAGAGGAGCAGGGGGAGGTGCTGCGGGCGTCACCCACCTTCCTCCTCTCCAAGCGCTCCTGCTGGTTCTGCTGCATGATCCTCTCTCTCTCCTCCCGCTGTTTCTCCGCCTCCTCCAGCGCCCGGGCCTCCGCCTCCTCACGCTGCGCGCAGTCAACAGAACATATTAACCGGCCAATCAGATCAATTCTCTCTAAACCTTCCGTGAACCAGTTATAATAATCCACTAACCAACCAACCAATTGCGTCAATCCTCCAGTCAATCAATCATATTAATTCTCTACCCAAACACCAACTAACTGTATCAATTCAACAACCAACAAGCGGATGGCCCACCTTAATTGAACTCAAATTTTTGAAGTTTATTCATGATTTAAAGTTTAGCCCCCTCACCATGGGGGGGGGCAGTATAGCAGAAATCCTCACCTCTTTCTGCAGCTCCGCAAGCTTCTCCTCCTCCTCCTGCTCCCGGCGCACTCTCTCCTCCTCCTCCAGCCGAGCCTGCTCCTCCTCCTCTCTCCTCTTTTCCTCGGCCCTCCTCTTCTCCTCCTCCAGCTGCTTTGCCCTCTCCTCCTCTGCCAAGCGCTTCTCTTCCTCCTTTCTAAGCCTGAGGAGAGACAGCATGGCATGTTCAGTACTCAGCAACACCCCGGCCGGCATCCGCTCACCCAATATCCTCCTACCTTTCTGTAGCAGATTGTGTTTAAGGAAATAAAACTTTAACCAGGTTTCTCAGAATGTTTCTTCAGAATTCTAAGTCGGTGTTCTAGAACTCCAATCCCCTCAATCACCTGTAGTGATTGTGACATCAGCATTAGAATGTTCTCTTATGCATCACATATTTCTGATCTGGGGTTAAGCACCCAAAAATATAAGCTGAAATATACACTGTTTTCTTCTGTATTTACTGAAACGCTGGCTCTTCCTCACCTCTCCTCTTCCTCCCTCTGGAGCTTCAGCTGCTCCTCCCTCTCCTTCTGCTCGCGCGCAAGCCTCCGGTTCTCCGCCAGGATCTTGGCGGCCTCCTCGGCCGAGGTAGTTCCCGCCACGGCCTTGGCGCTGGAGTCTGCGGGGGACAGACAGACGGACGTTTTTATGTGCTTATACTGCTCTCTGCAGGCCTGAGGTGGGGGACAGACATACATATGTTATGTTGTGCTTATACTTCTCTCAGCAGGCACCAGGAGGGGGTTCCTGTTAATGACTGAATGAATGGGGTCTAAAACCATAAAAAAATTACTATTTCCTGAAGACAAAACAAGCAGATAACAAAGAAGCCAACCAACGTGTTGGTATAAATCCCCTTAATAAGCCGTTGAGGGGGATAGATAAAATTCAAATACTTGAACATGAAAGGAACAAATTCAATAGTGGTAAAATATGCACACAGGCCCAGTTTCCACAAAATAAAACTGAAGAATGCTCCTTCTAAAATGCACGACTGCATTAAAACACGCGCTGCAGGCATGAAGCACAGACACGTGTACAGCGGTCGCATGCGAGCGTGCCCTGTGGGCCCGCGGCCATCTCCTGGGTTTTAAAGAGCTGCTCGGCGGTGCTTTCTGTGAGAGGCAGGATGTGCCGCGCAGGCCTTGTGGCGGGGTGGCGGGTGGGAGAGCAGCCGTAGCGGGAAACTGGCACGCCGGCGGTGTGTGCGTACACCACTGATACTCAGAGCAGTGGCACACAGCGCTGGAGACGTGCAGAAGTCACACGATCATCCACAAGGCTTCATGGCCCACACTCCGATAGGCAAACACACTTTCCCTCGCACACAAACAAACATCACACAGTCCTCAGCCACACAAGCACAGACAGACACACATACACCCACGTGCACGCACATTAACACACACACACACACACACACACACTCTCTCTGTCCTCCGGGCAGTGTACGATCACAGTAAGCCGCTAAAATCCTGCAGGACATGTCCCAATGAGAGCGAAAGCACTTTGCATCCTGTTTGAAGAGGAGCGGTCTGTTTGCACTGCATCTCCTCTGCTGCAGTACCCGCCTCTGGCCAGCAGAGGACGCGTACCACTCACAACCACATTTTCTCTGTGCGTAGTGCTCGTAAACAGACTGCAAGTGAGAAAATAATCTGCGGGTTCTGAGCTGCCAGGGCGCTCATGAGGAAATGAGAAAGATAAGGCAGAACAGAGCTGGGCACAGAGCAGACGCCTGGTGTTTCCCTGTCATTAACTGTGATTAAGTGTGTCCGTCTGCTGTTTTTCCAGCACAGGGAACAGTTTTATCTGATGAAGGCTACAGAACAAACCGCGTCTAACTTTAATAAAGTGTTTATCAAACCGACACTACAGCGAGGCCTCTGACTATGCCTGGGTCAGATAATTCTCAGAAACCAGAGGTACATTTCCTACAGAATACAGACAAAAAATCCTCCATCAATATACTAAACAAAATGATTGGTCAGGATGGTAACACCCTGTTTGTGTTCTTCACTCACCATCTTTGGTCTTGTTGCCAGGCGTGCCGTTAGTGGGGGGCGTCTCCGGCGGCTGGGGGGGGATGAGGGGCTGCATGGGGGAGCCCTCTTTGGGTTTAGGGTCACGCTTACGCAGGGTGGGGGGCCCGTGGGGGTAGGGCGGGGCGCTGTATGGGCGGGGTTTGGAGGCGGGGGGCTGTGGGGAGGCGGGGCGCTGTCTGGGTCCGCAGGGGGAGGGGGGGCGGGCCCGGGGGCTCTGCCTGTGAAGGACGAGAGATGCACAGACATGACGCTAAAGCTGCAGCCTTCACAGCTGGAGTAAAGAAACGCAAGCTCTGAAAGAGCCAGATGTGCGTTTCCACCGGTCAGCGGGCGGGTCTTACTTGGCCGGGCCGGGGGACGGCGTTCTCCTGCCAGTGGCGGAGGGCGAGGGGGAGGGCGACCGGCGGCGTCCGGGCACGTTGGAGGGCGAGGACGGGCGCTTCCAGCCGGGCGAAGAGAATCGCTTCTCCTCTGCTTTCTGAGCCAGCAGAGAAACAAGAGAGGTGTGAGAGAGGGCTTACACACACACACACACGCACGCACGCACGCACACTATACTTAACACAGCACCAACCACAAACCAACTTTTTACTTACACCACCCCACGACGCACCTATTCACTTACACACACACACGCACGACACACTATCATTTACACAGCTCCCCTTCTCAGGTTATCAGATCATTTAAAAAGCAGAACAGTCACAAGGTCCTCATTCAGCAGGACACAGAGCAGACCTGAAGGCACTATTCTTCACAACCGGCTCAGTGCTAGGAGGTAGTGCAGAATTCTCCTCTCACATTCAAAACTAACAGAGCTACATGCAAACATTCGGCGGATAATTTCGGTCCCACGTGCGCATGAAACGAGAAATACAATGTGGACTACTGCGGGGCGGCGGCTGAAAAGGTCTCTTTCTTTTCCTCTCTCTCTCAGATCCTGTTTTGGCACAGTGATGCTATTTAATAAAAGCACAGGGCTTGTGTATAAATCCATCTGTGGGCTGGAGGGTGAGCATGCCATGGATTAATCAGTTTCTGAGCCCCTGGGGTGCAGGCGTTAGCCTCAGACAAAGTCAGACTCCCTGGGACAGCGCGGAGCAGATGAACTCAGTCCCTGTAAAGGACAAATCTCACCCACAGACTGAGCCCCGACTACAGCTCGCCCAAAACCCTCCACACTCACGCGGCTGGGGAGGGAGGGGAACAAAGTGTAGCAGTGGGATGGCCGTCCCCTCACATCCTGTCCACAGGTCGCTCCGAATGCGCGCACTGAAGGCCTCCATAGAGAACACAGGCGCTCGACTGAGCTTTGGAGCCATTTCCATTCAAGGCTTTTAGACAGACTCTTTAAAAAGAGCCGCGGCCTTTCAAAAGTGGGAAAGCGGGGTGTACTGGCCCAATAGGGAAACCCAAAAGGGACAAAAACAAAATGGTGGACGCCTGCTGGAAAATTCCTGCCATTCTATAACACAGATTTAAGCTGTTTTAAAAAAAATAATTTTGAACTGAATAAATGGGAGCAGGTGTGGAAAGGCGGCCCCAGTAAGGGCGGGTGTCCTCCCGGGATTCGGGGCGCGGTGCTGCTGGGACGGGGCCGTGCCCCTCCGGGAGGGCGGGGCCGGCCGTGCTTCGCATCGCCTGATCCGCTCCCGTCATTGTGCTCCTTTGTCTCCGCGGCTGACAATGGCCCCCTTCACACGAGAGGAGGAAGGAGGGCAGCAAAGCCCGGCAGAGCTCCGTCTCTCAGCGTTTCCTTCTGAAACCTCCACCCGGCCCGGCTGCCATTGTGTTCTCCTTCACCAGCGCCCCGTAGGAGACGCGCCCGTCCCGCCCTCCTCCTCCTCCTCCTCCTCTACGGCCCCACAGGCCTCCTGCCGGGAGAGGCCGTCCCAAAGCTCGGCTTCCCCGGATTCAAATGGAGGATGAAAGCGACTGAGCTGCTTTGAAAGTCAAATGGCGCTGGACGTATGGATATGAAAGAGGAGCAGTTTCGACATATCCAGGCCCCGGACCACACTTTGTAGTTTGGCATTTTGGGATCCGAAACGGCGACGGGAAGATCCTTTCAGCTCCTGCTGAACCGCCAAACTCGTTCCACCGCTGGAGCAAAGTTCCCCGCAGACTTTCGACAGCCCCGGCGCGGAGAGCTGCCTGGTCAGCAGAGTGTTTCAGAGCCAAAGGGCGTATCGGCACCGCGTGCCTGTTTAAAGTCTAATTTTAATAGTACACCAGCCTACGCGCTAACGCTAATACTACCACGTCCAGGGTCGCAGCCACGCATCCTGAATTTGGCTTACATCTGGGCCTCTCAATTGTAAGGCGACTCAGCCTTAGTACCTGCAAGATGGCTGACAGAAGACTCACCTGTAGTCTCACACCTGTAAGACGGCAAAAGGCTTGCCTGTGTGAGAGTTAAGGCTCACCTGTGTGAGAGGGCTCACCTGTGTGGCATCGGGGGCCCCGTCGGAGGACGTGGAGGACGGGGGGCCCTTGCGGTCGGTGCTTCTGCTGCGGAGGGGACCCCTGGGGGGTTGCAGGGGGCTGGCTGAGGCTGAACGAGGACAGAGGTGAGACTCTGATAAAAGACAGTGTCATTGGAGCGTAGCCAATGGGAGGGGCAGGAGCAGCCGGGATGGTGAGCGAAGCAGAGGAAGAGAGGAGGAAGAGAAGGGAGAGAAATAGAGGGGCGGGGTAAAAACAAAACAAGAGGGAGGCGTGTTAGACACAGGACTTACTGGCAGGACTGAAAGCAGTAGACCCAGGGGGCTGGGGGGAGGGGGGTGGGGGGGAGCGTCCCAGAGCTCACAGTATCCAAGCGACAGCATAACATCAGTACAAGGCGGTACTCTGCAAACCCCAGCAGCACCCCACAGAGACAGCACACGACATGCCCTCATCACCCTCTCAAACAGCAACTCATTTCATCAGTCCTGAGAAAATGGTTTAAAAATCATTTGGAAGCTGTTTTGATATTATGGGAACACAGTACCTTTTGAAGAGAAATAAATATATTTTGTAAAATTGATTTCATGGTCGACTTGTGTTCTGTCAGTAAATGAATGGCTAACTATTTAATCATGTGAAATATTCCCAACGTAAATTCTATTCTGGGAAAGAGGAAGTTGCGTTTGACTTCCATCCCAACAGTCCCAACAAACAGGCCTACTTCCCCAACAACTGACCAGAGCCACAGGGATAGCTCCAAATAACGAAAGGGTGCAGATTTTGCTGTTCATTAAACAGCAGTTACTGTTGGAACCATATAATGCCTAATTTTTATACTTCAGCTGTGATATTGAAATCTGCAGTTTGCAGGGATATGGGGCAGTAATGCACTCTGAACCAGTAATGAATTGTAAAATGAGTGCATATAGTTAAATCTGATCCACGTGAGGACTCATGTTTGATTCGTTAAATTAAGCACCCCCCCGCCCCCCCACTGTGTCCCTAGATGATCAACAAAACAGAAAGAATGAGTAAATCAGAAACAAGCAAGTGCCTCCTAAAAAGACCTCATATGGCAATATGCAGCACCATTCACAGTAGTCAGACACTATAGGCTTCAGAGGTCTGCTAAACTGTCATTTCTTTATAAAGGCCAGAGATTGTGCTTTTATGCGAGAACTTTGCCAGGTGTTCAGTGCACAGCAAAAAAAAACAAAATGGACAGAAATGGATTGAAATGAACTTCAGATTTTGCTGTGAAACCAGGCAAAAGCGCACCCCTCAGATAAGCTACATGGCCAAAGGTATGTGGACAACTGACAACCAAAGGGTGTCCAGATACTTTTGGTCACATAGGGGACAAAGCAGCAGAGGGCTCCCTCAGCTAACGGGCTGTCAGCAGTAATCTGAAAGTGTCTCCATTTCATCAGTGGAGCTGGTATTAATCCTGATACGCGGGCCCAGGTGAGCGGCTTAGCGCATATCTGCAGGGGAACCCAGGCTCCTTCCATGCCTGACGCATTTCAGTTACATTCTCTCCAGACCAAGAATCTCTATGAATGTGCACAGGTAGCGCTCTGACGCTGCTGCTATGCCATAACGTTTAATAGGACAGTGCTATAATGATCTTTACTTCAGACGCCACTGAATGAATGTGCTCTATATGCAGGTATTCAAAGACTATGCACGCACATTACTGTAAAGCATCACATTTACGGTAATGCGTTACGGTAATTGTATTACAGTAATGGCATTACTGTGACATACTGGTGCCTTGCTGAGTACCCAGTATCAGTTCCTGACTGAAGGTGTCCTGTACTGAGGCACAGGTGCGAGCCTGACCACGCCCATGCACCTCTCCCTGAAAACCACGCCCCCCCACATTACATCACCGCACACCACAGCAATCAGGGCACAGCACCCACACCGCAAGTTGCCATGACTGCAGGGAGAGAGCTGGGAACGGGGCGGGGACAGGGGTGGGGACAGGGGCGGGACGGTCCCCGCAGGCCGAGCCCCTCCGGGGCGTGGCCCGTCCGGTTACCTTGGGCGTCGGATCCTTCCGCGGAGAGCGCGGCGGCGCTCTTGCTGCGGGCGAGCGAGGCCTGGGTGGGGGTGAGCAGGCGGCTCAGGACGCCGCTGTCCACGGGGCTGGCCAGGGCGCGACGAGCTACAGGCCGCCCCCAAAACCGCCGCGGAGCGAACGAAACCAAACGAAACCACAGAACAAACACAGAGGGGAGGAGGAAACAAAGGGAAGGGAGTGGGGGGGGGGGGGAAGAAGGGGGCGGAAAACCACATGAATCAGCAAGAGAAGGGGGGGGGGGGAGAAAATAAGGGAGAATCAACACAAGAAGCACCAAAAGAGTGATTGAACCCATCATTAATAAGGACACAAATCAGACGGCTTAGTGACACAAATCAGACGGCTCTGATCCGAAACGCAGGGCAGTGCTGAGGGGTGAGCAGGGCGCATTAGTGAACAGGACAGGCTGGAGGGTGAGCAGGGCGCATTAGTGAACAGGACAGGCTGAAGGGTGAGTAACCCGGTGCGTGAGTTAGAGGAGACAGGGTTCGAGGTGACTGGGGCGGGGTCCCAAAGGAGGGAGTAAAACTTGTAAAGGCAGTGACCAGGCAAGAGCTATTTCATCTCCGCTACACAGCTATGTTCAATGGCCCTTTGATGGGAATACTAATGGATTACAAAGTTAAGGAAGCTGAATACACTGTAATGATACAGTGATTACTCCCATCTCCTGTGCAAGTCCACGTACAGCCAAATATGCAGCAGTGTCCCTGGGAGGCATATTGCTGTTACAGATAAAAAAGCTCTTGCCTTCATAAACTTCAGGAGGATATCGTCCTTATTGTAATCCTAGTCACAATAAAGGAAATTAAACTGTAGTATCCAAAATGGAAAATAAATAAATAAATAAAAATTAAATTAATTGAAAAAGTAAAAAAAAAAAAAGTATCCTGAGGACCGACAGATTGGCCTGTCGGTTTCTCTTCATGCCCCGTAAAACAGCAGGTTTTTTTAAATTCATTTTTTTTTTAAACAGAGCAGCCATGTTGTGTTAAAGACACGTCGTGTCGAAATGCACTGGGCCAGTTCCAGGGGAGGTCCAATCAGATTCAGCGACAGTCGGTGCTGTCTGGACTGGCTGACAGCTGGGGCTGGCGTGTAGCTAGGAGCCGCATTAGCGAGGCGAGGGCGGCCCCTGTGTGAGATCAGCCTGGCCTCAGCGCTGAATTTACATTCGTTTTCACAGAATTCGGCAGTGCTGACAGACAGAGTAGGGCGTATGTGGGCAGTGGAGCGCAGAGCGTTAAGTGTCAATGCACAGGTCGTCTGGTGGGAGGGGGATTATAACACTTCTGTACACATCACACAAAATGCATTCCCCTGGATTGAGGCAGAAAAGCAACTTTGCATAGTTACTGTATGAAACCACCAAATAAACACACACTCAAGGCAAAAAAGAGACATTAGAACACAAAAGTGTAAACATACGACACGTGGCACGCCGTGTGTGTCTGTGTGTGTGTGTGTGTGTCAGTGCCAGTCTCGTTGCTCGGGGATGGCACTGACACACACCACAATCACAAGACCGAGGCGGCAAATTCGCCGTTACTTCGTCTGCGAGGACAAAACAGACAAACATGTTCATGAGACAACAAACGATTGTGTTAGTGGCACAAAAGGCCCATTCCTGGAGGGCGCAGAACGAGACGAAAGTAGCTGCAAGCAAACGCTTCATGCGTGACCCGAGCGCAACATTTCGCCAGCACAGCAAGCCGAGCGGAGTTAAGGCACAGGGCAGGACACAGTCCGGAAGCTTCCAGACAAACGGCCTGTTCTCAGAGCCAGGCGGTGGACAAGTTTCAGCTGAAACAACCAAGCCAAAGCGTGACTTTAAAATGACATACCTACACACAGGTACTAGAAAAAGGTGTGATGCTTGTTAAAAGGATTTCTGCTACCTGGGCCTTCATCAGATGAAGCGTCAGGTTTTACATAATTTAGTAAACCTTTCTCCGATTGGGTCAGTTGGCAGAGGGATGAGCCAGGCGTTAGCTGATTGGACAGGAGAGGAGGGAGGGGCTGCAGACTGCGATGCCTTCCTGCTCTGCCATGTCCGCGGCACTCTGCATCTGTGCAGATTAAAGCGCTCGTCGCCCAAGCCGGTTATTCCCATCGGTCATGTGACTGTCGCCGTGGGTTACAGAGCAAGAGGGTGAGTCAGCGGCGCGGACGCTCAGGCAGTGTTAGACGGGGGCAACGTGAAAGCCACGGGGGGCTAGCCACCTGATTGGTCCTTGGTGCCTTGTTCTAGTTTAGGGGAAGGCTGCGATTGGCCCCTCATTCGAGTGAGGGAGGAGCTCCGCCTCTTCAGCGTGAGGCCTACAGGGCAGATGATTGGATAGGGCAACGTTACAGACCACTGACAAACTGCTTACTACACTGACTGCTCACAGACCACTGACAGCCTGTTTACTACACTGACAGCCGGTTTACTACACTTATTCGAGGGAAACAAGCAACCAACCTGGATTTAATTTAGTTTAACACATCACTGCCTTAATTTCCCATGTAACTGATGTCCAGCAACACCAAACTTGCAAAAGAGCGTTCAATCTCAATGGGGTTTTCCTGGTTAAATAATGGTTAAATAAATCATTAAAAATAAATCACATTTCATAATCAGCATCCTAGCAGGAACAACTTGAGCATGGTAGACATGCTGTATTTTTGTATGATTATAAGGCCACTTCCATCAATAAAGATAAGGAAGCTAAAGTAGGTCAAACACAATAGGAGGTAAACCTTACTATACATTAGTAAGGACTACATTGAACAGACTGTTAGTTCTTTTCAGTCCAACTGTATCTCAGACTATCTATACTCCATGAATACTGCACAAGTCTGAGCAGCCCCTGAGCTGCAAACTGAGCTGAGCTGTCCAGCGCCTGTTCAAAGGGGTAGCGGGGGAGGGGTCAGCTCCTGCACCTGTCTGCTCCACCTGAGGCTGCTTGGGGAGGCTGCTGTCCTTAGCAGGCTGGGACGCGTTACTAGGCAACCGGTTTAAAGACGAGCTCCGTCGCTTAGGACCTGAGAAACAAAGAGTTCACAAACTGAAATATTTTTGTTAAAAAAAAAACACAGTGGCTTTATTGGGAAAGGCTCGATGCTGCCTGCCACAGGGAGGCCTTGACAGAGTTTGTGTGTGAGATAAAAGCAGCTGTGAATAGTCTCACACAGCTACAAAGGCAATTAGGACCTAATTAATAAAGGAGAAAATATGCAGTGGAATCTAAAATGGAAACACAGAGAACGATGTGTGAATACAACCACTGAGAAAAGGCTGAGCTCAGTAAGTGGCAATCCACACTGGACACAGCTTGGAGGGAAACTGTGGGAGAGATGCAAAACGACACACTCCGTGCAAACCTTATCACAAAACACAGAAAAATACACTCGGAAACATGTATGCACATCAAAGGAGGTGCAACAACACTGATGGCAAACAAAAGAAATGAATGAACTTCAATCAAAATGACATCATGCACATAGAACAGGGACCTAACCGCTTCTTGCGGTTCTGATTTGGTCTCATTCCGGATCGTTCTGGAAGGTGAACCGCGGGCGAGCGAGCGCATTCTGATCAAACGATAAACAACCAGTGTGTGGGTCAGAGCCCAGTGCTCTTCTCCAGCTGGGTCCTACAAAAGTGAACATCCAGAATTTGGAGTGGGGTGGGAGGGTGGGGTATTAACAGGCAGGGTCAGGCAGGTATACATTCAGTGGGGAGGGAGGGGGGTGTATTAACAGGCAGGGTCAGGCAGGTATACGTTCAGTGGGGGGGTGCACACTTACGCTTGTCAGAAGAGTTGATTAGGGTGGCAGAGGAGGAGGACAGGCGCTTGCTGATGAGCGAATCGCCTGGCGGTTTCAGGTTCATGGTGGACGTACAGCGCTTGTCAGCTAGGGACACAACACACAGACAGAGACAGGGGGGAGGGGCAGGGGGCGGGGTTTACAGCCAGCAGTCCATAAAGAGACGGGGTCACACAGGAGAAGATGCAGGGGCACAGAGGAGTGGAGGTGTAGAGCAGACTAGCCCAAACCACCCTGCGGTTGGCGGGACCAGCGCTGCCCACCGCCCTGACCAACACTGATGGGACAGAACCGTGAGATGGAGCTACCAGACATGCACTCTCTTGTACGTACCACTTTTTTTTGATAACTGTGCCTCGCAGAATATCGAAAAAGTACAGCCAAAAAAAGTCATCATGATATAGATCATGATGAAAAGTGCTATATATATACATTTATGACATCACATTGCAATTAAAATGTCAGTCCTGAGGAGCCAAACTCCAAATGCAAAGATTCCCCGTTTCCATCCCACACCACCTCGGTTCAGTGGCACCCTCATGCTCTTGTTACCCAAGGCAGTGGCATTATAACAAAGCGTGCTTCTGTCTGCCAGCAAAACCCACTTCACTTCAAAGAGTTTAAGGCAGGTCATTCACAATGCACAGGGGGAGCCATTGTTAGTCAACAAGGAAAAAAAACCAACAAATATTTAGATCTATGACATCACAGTGAGCCAACGGTGACGCATCCACCACAGCACCAGACACGGTGGTCAGCACGTGCACGTTAGCATGGGGTGAGGGAAGTGCAGTTGTGTTAAACGCATTTAGGTTTGTGCATTTCAGAGTGAAACCTTGGGATGCCATTGTGACCCTTGACCTGGAAGTGCTTGGAAGGGGTGTGACCGTGGCCGCGGTTCTCAGGGGGAGAGTGAGGAATGAGGCCGTTACTGAGCCGGTGGGGTTTGGGGGAGGGGCAAGGCAGAGGGGCGGGGATGTGGGAGGGGCACCAGGTGAGCCTGAATCAAGCAGCACCTTGTTGAGTCTTCTGAGGCCCCTCAGGAGAGCAGGGAGACACGATTATAGCTATGGGACAGGAGGGGGCGTCGGCACCACCTGGAGGGGGTACAGAGATTGCACAGGGGAGATGAGAGGCGGGGCCACGGTGCTGAGTCACACCATGGCTGCTCGGATACCTGCGTCTCTCTCACCATTACAACCGTTGCACGGCAACAGAAGAGCTGAGATCTCCTACAGAAAGAATACCCGATGGGTATGCACCGTATGGAGACTCATACAGGGGATAAGGAAGCTTATGACATGTTCATACACATCTCTTATTGCCATTATAAATGATAGAGAATAGTGAACATGTCTTTGGTCTATTTTCTGGAGGGAAAAACATCTCATTAATTCTCATTGAACTGAAGCAGGCCCGTGGTACATTTGGGGCTCAAGTAACACATATTTTAAACGGAGCCTGAGGCAAAATGACCTCATCGGTCTACGGTATCCCTTGAGTAGATCCTGCAGCTGAGATACGGATAAAACCGGTAACTGGCCCACTGCCAGGCTAGCCTGGAGCTCACACACACACACACACACACACACACAGGCAGGCAGGCAGACATACACACACACACACACACACACACAGACACACACACAGGCAGGCAGGCATACATACACACACACACACACACACACACACCTGCACCAGCGCTGCCATTAGCAGCACCGCACGGCCTACCTTTCACAAAGGAGCCGCGGCTCCTGCTTTCACAGCTAAAAGGGTGGAGCGAAACGACACACCCCGTCTACTGAAAAGCCTGGGGAACACGGCTGAATTAAAAAACTTTATTTAAATTACGTCCAGAGGAGAGGAAATAGCAGCTTCTGCACAGGGTCCAGGTTCCTGTGCTGCAGCGGGAGAGAAAGGAGAGGAGGGAGAAGGAATGGGGAAGGAAAAGAAGAGGGAGAAGGAAAGGGGAAGGAGGGGGAAGGAAAAGACGAGGGAGAAGGAAAGGGGAGGCGTGTCCTTACCGCTCCCGTTCTCAGCGTCTGCAGTGATCCCGCCTCCCCAGGACCACCTCTTCTGCCTGTGCTCCAGCCTCTGACTGCGCTCCAGAGTCCGCCGCACCACCGCCTCGTAGTGCTCCTGCAGGCCGCGGGACAGTGACCGCCAGCCGATGTTACAAGCGAATACCACGCCACCGTCGCACGCTAATCAGCTGTCAATCTCCTGTCAATCAGCGGAAACGAAGCAATGGCTTCGACTTGGTCCGCACTAACTAAGCTGCTAGTGGTAGTGGCCTTGGTAGCCCAGTAGGGGGCAGAACTCCAGTGTCCCGCACAGCACTGTGACATATATATCTACATTAGAGAAAAGGCCTTAAAGGGATAACTGAAACTCCTGCACAGAGCCAGAGAGGATGTGGACTATGATCAAAGAGAGCAATGCTGATAAATGCATTAAAATATAATGAAATCACAACAGAGCCGCTCCCCTGAAGACCGGCTCAGGTTGCAGTGACACGCCGGCTCTGCGTTTCACATGCAAAGTAACCGGGCCTTTCCCGCCCGGGGGCCACACCCACGCGCCACACCCGTGCCCCGCGCCTCACCTTCTCCTCCTCCTGCTTCAGCTTCCGCTTCTCCTCCACCGCCGCCCGCCGCTGCTCCTCCTTCCTGCGCTGCTCCTCCAGCTTGCGCTGCCGCTCCTCCACCTGCCGCTCGTACTGCGCCCGGGTTTTGCGCTCGCGCTCCAGGATCTGCGACTCGCGCGCCGCTGCGGGGGGGGGGGAGTGAGCTTCATTCCCTCATCGAGAGCAACAAGCCATTTACACACTGTATGCGTTTACTTACAACACACATACAGCTCAATATGTTGTACTGAAATATTTATTAAAATACACATATTTTATCACATATTACATACTGTTACAACCTGCATGTCATATGAAACTTAATGATCGTTAATCGAGTTCCAGAACCGGAGAAGTTTATTTTGCCTTCAGAAGCCTGATGTTCCCCGTTCACTTTAATGGGAGCTCCGATGCTCTTCCCTCAGCGTGCGCAGCACAGCCTGTGCTTCCGGGACTTAAGGAGCTTAGCTTAGCTGAAGGCGTGCCAGCCAGTCTAGTTAATTATGCACGTCTATGGTCACCCGCGCGGCCAGACACGCCTCCCGCGCTCCAGCGCCTTTAAACGCGCTGCCCAGGCGCGGGAGCAGTGAGGTCACCAGCGCGAGCGGCGTGTGTCACAGACGGCAGAGGGGAAGGTGGAGCAGATGAGGGTGAGGTGAGGGCTGGAGGAGGCCGGTTTGGGTGGCCGGTTTGTAAACCCGCGTGCGGTTGGGCCGGAGCGGCGAGCTCACCTTGCTGCTTCTCCTGCTCCTCCCTCCGCTCTTTGGCCACGCGCAGCCTCTCGTCCGTCTTCAGAGCCGCGCCGTCGATCACTGCCGACACAGAAAGAGCCGCCGGGTCACCGTCGCGCTCCCAATGCGGCCGCCATCTTTACCCGCCGCCGCCATCTTTACCCACCGCCGCAAAAAGCACCACTGACAGGGGCCTGCTTCTTCATTATTCCTACCGGGTGTTTGTTTTTATTGTGTGTGCGAGTGTGTGTGTGTGTGTGTGTGTGTGTGTGTGTGTGTGTGTGTGTGTGTGTGTGTGTGTGTGTGTGAGAGAGTGTGTGTGTGAGAGAGTGTGTGTGTGTGTGTGTGTGTGTGAGTGTGTGTGTGTGTGAGAGTGAGTGTGTGTGTGTGTGAGAGTGAGTGTGTGTGTGTGTGTGTGTGTGTGTGAGAGTGTGTGTGTGTGTGTGTGTCAGTGTCTGTGTGTGTGTGCGTGTGTGTGAGAGAGTGTGAGTGTGTATGTGTTTGTGTGTGTGAGTGTTTGTGTGTGTGTGTGTCAGTGTCTGTGTGTGTGTGCGTGTGCGTGTGTGTGAGAGAGAGTGTGTGTGTGTATGTGTGTGTGTGTGTGTGTCAGTGTCTGTGTGTCAGTGTCTGTGTGTGTGTGTGTGTGAGAGAGTGTGTGTGTGTGTGTGTGTGTGTGAGAGAGTGTGTGTGTGTGAGAGAGTGTGTGTGTGTGTGTGTGTGTGTGTCAGTGTGTGTGTGTGTGTGTGTGAGAGAGAGTGTGTGTGTGTGTGTGTGTGTGTGTGTGTGAGAGAGTGTGTGTGTGTGAGAGAGTGTGTGTGTGTGTGTGTGTGTGTGTGTGTGTGAGTGTGTGTGTGTGTGTGGGCTCTTTTTTAGTTTAGTGTCTGACAGCCCAGAGGAGTATCAGATTGAACTCCAGCCCATTCTGAAACATGCTCCCGTTGATGTGATGCGTGTATCTGCACTGGGTCTGTGGCAGCGGCGGTGGATTAAGCTTTATTTAGCCCCAGCCCACGTAAGCTGAACTCACACATACTGCTTTGTCATCGCTGCTTAATGCTGTAAGAGAAGCTCTCTGCAGGGTAGGGTGTCAGCTAAGCACATTATAACCAATTAATATCACTGCAAGCAAGCGCGCACCCAAGTCATTTGTTTGCTCCCAATCAATTAAGTGCTTCTGGGACTCCTGCATGTCCTGCAAGCTTGTCTGTATGTGTGCTTATGTGTCTATTTGTACGTGGACACATGCTTAAATGTGTGTGTGCTTCTATGGCGTGTGCGCATGTGGGAGTTATTTGGTGTCTTGTATGTGCAAGTGTCCTGTATATGTGTGAGTGTTGCATGTGCCTGACTATGTTGTATGTGCCAGTGTGTTGTAAGCGTGTGAGCATTGTACGTGCAAGTGCGTTGTACGTACATGAGTGTGCTGTATGTGCGAGCGTGTTTGTGCAAGTGTGTTGTACTTTGTGTGAGTGTATGTTATGTGTGTTTGTATGAGTGTGTGTTGTACATATGAGTGTGTTGTTTGTGGGAGTGTGTGCTGTATGTGTGAGTGTGTTGTATGTGTGAGTGTGTACTGTATGTATGAGTGCACTGTATGTTTGACTGTGTGCAGCGAGAGTGCTAGAGACGCTGATTTTAAGGACATTACCTGGGCGTGCTCCCTGAGGCTTCGCTGTGCTTGGTGAAGGTGAAGGTGCAGACGCAGGGCTGCTCCCCGCCTGACTGCGCCGCTCCTCTGCCTGCGCCTGCGCAGCTGCAGCTGCAGATCACATGAGCAACACGACCAATGACTCTCTGCATTTCATACTACATCACACATCTCACAATGGAGCAGGGCTGGAGCTGTTTGGAACGGCTTATTTCTGTTATATTATAGCTATGTAATGTCAGAGCTAGAGGAAAAGCAAGTTCTGGTGATCTGGCCAAATGAAAGTGTAGAGTTCATCTGCATTTGATCAAGATCTAAGTTAGTCTGCAGCTACCATACAGAAAGACACTGACTCATATTCCAAACGAAATAAATCAATGCTTAAATGCTTCCTTGTCCAATCATTTCAGTGACTGCTGATAATCAATTAAGCACCCTGGAACAGTCCCATCAGCCATGCTGCGTGACACACATACAAGCAGAGTGAGCGGCCGATCGGAAACGCGCTGAACCAGAAATGGATTTATAGCGGAGAGGCTCACAGGCTGCAAGCCTAAACCATGTTTCCACGAGGAAAGCTGCACAGCTGCTACCTAACAGACACGGCGCTGGGTTTGTATACCCTGAGGTCTTCAGCTTCTATTGGACGTGATACAGACACCAGCGACATGGAGCATGCATGTCAGGACAGGGCTGTACAGGCACTGCTATTGGGGATGTACACGAGAACTGTGTCATATGGTGCACACAACCCCTTGCAGCTATGCATTAGTGCAGAGTACAAATTAGCCTTTAGCTTTCCCAGTATGGGTCTGCATTCAAAAGAAGGTCCAGTCTCAGGAAGCAGAGAGCTCGCTGACTGTAGCCCTGTGATAAGCACCCTGTCCCCCAGAGTGCACTGGGAGGCTGATTAGGGGGAGGGGGAAGGGGGTTGGGCTGAGCTCTGACTAGACCCCGGCTCTACCCTGCACTGCCCTACCAGCCCAGCCACCGCACTTCCTGTTTCCAGACAGCGTATGGCTCATCCTACAGCCTCTCCCCCTGAGGCCCAGTGCTATGCAGCTGGGCGGTGATGTCATCACCCTGTCCGTTTCGCTTTTTTTCCCTCCATTTCAGCAGTACAGAAGTCAATTAGTAGGGAAAAAAACAAAATAAAAGACTAAAAACAACAATCCAGAAATTAACACAAAAATTAGGCTGTAAACTCACTCCCCCATAATACTGCATGAGTGACAGCTGACGGGCATAACCACTCATATCACAGAAGTAGACACACAGTATCTAACCCAGAGCTACCCAGCCTGTTAATCAAGAACGTCAACCTGTTACTGCAAGTGGCAAGTTTCTGTCTGCGGTAGAACAGAGAACCTTCTGAAAAACCAAATACATGATCATCAATATTTGGGGGGGGTTACCAAAATGGGATTAGCTGGGGTGGTGTGGAGTGCTCCAAATTCCCCATTAATCCCAGAGGAAATTTAGACTGGCTAGCCTCTCCTCTGCGGTTTGGAAAAGGCCTGAAACGCGCTTGCTGTCTGCTGTAAATGCATGCGCTGGGGAACAGTGGAAAGAGGGCGTGGCTAATGGCCTTTCCATTAGGATGAGCACACCATCATCGATTGGGTTTTAGAGGCCCACTGGCCCAGGGGGAGCTACAGCCTTACAGAGCCCTGGGCGGAGCTCAGGACAGTGCAGAGCATGCTAATGGGGATGAGAAACCCGGCTGGCTACGCAAACATCACAGCTTCCATTCCCAGGTGGGGCCCTGACACCGCCATTGCACCCCTGAACAAGGTAATCAACCAGAGTTCCCCTTCAGTCAAATATCCAGCGGTATGAATGGACTGCACGTAAAGTAACGCAAGCTGAATAATTTACTCTGGGTAAGAGTGTCCAAGTGCCTAAAAGTAAATGAATCTGCTGTTGCGTTGAGAGAATATTACTCCAGCTCTGGGGGCTGCACACTGGTGTATCATGCACAGGTGTATGACGCACAGGTGTATCACACACTGGTGTATCACATGCAGATGTATCACACAGTGCTGTGATGGTGTGCATCTCCAGCCCTGTGTGCGGAGTGCTGACACTGCTGCCCAGTGCCAGTCAGTAGAGAGCAGCTTAATGTGCACACTCACAGGGGAGAGGAGAGAAACAAAACAGGAGGGAGAGAACAAACAAAGTCTTCACTGCTTTGGGGGAGAAAAATCCTTCTCACAAGACTAAGTGAACGAAAACACAAGCACACCATTTAAAAGACCCGTCAAAAAGCCACTTCCAGGTTCCTCTTACAGCTACCTCTCCTTGTGAAGATCACACGATACTTTCCGGTCGGCGCCATGGCAACGGTTGCTACCTGACGCAGGTCCCATAATGGAAAGAGAAGCTGCAGGTGAGTCCCTGGAAACCGATGGAAATCTCCCTGCTTCAAAGCAGCAGGTATCGCTGCTGCCCTGACTCTGCCCCATACAGCCTCCCACAGAGCTGCCCCTCCCTCCCCATCCACCAATGGGGTCTTTCCTTCTTTACAGCTGCAAGGGCGGGGCCAATCAATGACAATATCAGGAGCCGTGATGTCCGTAACCTGAGACAAACCCCCCTCCCCCTCCTACTCTACCCCCAGTAGATTCATATTTACTTTGATGTGAATTTGCATCCGATGTGTCCGATAAGGAAACCGGTCACAGCAAGTCGGGCGTGGACGTTAAACCCGTACGCTGTGTTTGACGATAAGAACAGACCGTAATCTCAGCCGAAAACCGAGAAAGCTGGTGTGTTAATATTTGTCTGTGAGTCAACCTTCATTCTAACATGCAATACGGGAGAGATACTTTCCTCACGTACAGAAACTGAAACACAAAGACAGACGACACCCCCCCCCACACCTTTCATCATATTTCAGACAGAAGAGGCCTCAGTTAAGTGTTCCTATTGTCATACATTATCTGTTTTACACCATCAGACTGTGGGTGTCCTTGCGGCTCACCGCACACTGAGCAACATGACATGGGGTGTTGCACACAGCCCTTTCCTCAGTGGATGCTACAGTACAGGACGCCTCCACCCTGGAGTCACGCAGTCTCGCTGCTTTTCCCTGTTAACTCAGGGCTTAATTAATCAATCAAAGCAGCTGGTCACACAGTCAACTCCCCGCACCTGGCGAGTGACCCGGTTGCTGATTACCAGGTGAAAGCCAGCACACCCTGTGACCGTCGAACCGATGAGCGGGCCTGTGGAGGCCTGCTGTGTACCGTAAGCAGCTGAAGCAGACGGTCAGTGTGCGCTGCCAGGGGAAGGTAGGCTAACGGCCCACTGTACAGGAGGACTTTTCTGCGGCTCCTTTCCCTCCTTTCCTTTCCTTTCGCTGCGAATACTTTTGCAGCCTGGGATTTCCTGGATCCCCAGGACCAGCCCAACATGGCTCCCGCCTCGCCCGCGCAGTTCTGCGGCTGCTGAGGTCTGCACAGCACAGCCAGGGAGGAGAGGCGTGGGACCACAGGGAAAGGGAGGGCAGCTGCTGACCCCGCCCCCCTCCGTACAGCCAACCAGTCACAATGACCCCTTTCGCTTCTGCTACTGTTGCAGCATCAGCTCAAATGCACAGTGTGTGCGGGTGTGTGTGCGAGTCTGTGAGTGTGCGCGTGTGTGTGCTGTGTGAGAGTGAGTGTGTGTGTGTGTGACAGCATGTGTGTATGTGCATGCACATGTGAATGTTAGTCTGTAGTGGTCTTGCGTGTATCTAGCAGGTGTGTATGCCGTTGTGATGTATATGTGTGTGTGTAGTGTGAAGTGCAGTGTCGTGTGGTGTATGTATGTACGAGGTGTGTGTGTATGCTGATGTGATGCTGCAAGGCGAGACTGAGGTGTATCACGCTTGTCAAGCCGCCTCAGAATATGCAAAGGGTGAGTCGCCCGCTCCTTGCAGCTGAAGCACAGGGCCGTCAGCGCACATCCCGTCACAAAGAGCCACTTCAGCGCCCGCATGACAAGCAAGGGCCCACACCAGCCAAGCGGCCAATTACGGCAGAGCAAGAGCCCACTGCTGTCTCATCCTGCCCCAATCCCGGGTCAGGACACGCACCGCTCGCATATCGCAGGTTTTTCATTCGTTCTTATTTTTAACCTCCATTCCCCCTCTCTCTGGAGTCTCCAACTGCAACTGTTATCCCGTTTCATCACCACCGGGTATCTACATACGGGATCAGACAGGAAAATCTGCCGTCTGGTTCCTCTTTCATCAGAATGTTTGAGTGTTGGCATGGTTACGTGACCATAGGGAAGGAATGTCTACCTGAGAGCAGCCAGGAACCTCACGGAATAAAAATCTTACGCAGGTAATGTGTGACTGTCCTTTCCTGCAGTAGAAGTGAAACACACGTGAGCCAGTGGGTAACAGGGCACCTGTAGGGCCTGATGGGTAATGCACACACAGAGAAACAGCACACACAGAGAAATAGGCCGCAAAGCAGGGCCTGATGGGTAAGGCAGGACACAGAGAAACAGGCCGCAAGCAGGGCCTGATGGTGGAAACAGGACACACAGAGAAACAGGCAGCAAGCAGGGTCTGATGGTGGAAACAGGACACACAGAGAAACAGGCCGCAAAGCAGGGTCTGATGGGTAATGCTGGACACACAGAGAAACAGGCGGCACGCAGGGCCTGATGGGTAAGGCAGGACACAGAGAAACAGGCCGCAAGCAGGGCCTGATGGTGGAAACAGGACTCACAGAGAAACAGGCCGCAAGCAGGGTCTGATGGTAGTGGAGAAACAGGCCAAAGCAGGCTGATGAAACAGGAAAAACAGCAGCAAGCAGGGTCTGATGGTGGAAACAGGACACACAGAGAAACAGGCCGCAAGCAGGGCCTGATGGTGGAAACAGAACAGGAAAAGACACGCGGCACTTTTTCTTCAGCGTGCCAGCTGGATTTGCATGAACCTTTCACAGGAAAACGGCACCGTCACCAGGTGACCGACCTGAAACATTATTTAGAGCCAGAAAAACATAACACACAGAACCAATCTGACCCTTTTCCCACGCTGTACATTTCCCCAGCACACTACATTAGCACACGATCTTATGGAGCCGGTCTCCAGGCAATGCAGCAGACATGGAGCCAGCTACTGCACAGATCCCACCTGTTACTGCAATTCAGAGCGTACGCAAGTGCTAATTACGCTGCTTTCTGTGAGCCTGCGCCTCATTCTCTGCTCTCTTAACTACAGGGACATGAAACACCGGGGCCTGCCCTCACACGCAGCTCCTCGGTGTGGAGATAAGAGGTAAACTATGCGTACCCGCGGGAGCCAAGCTCCACGCGTGGAGAGTGTGCAGACCCTGACGACGTTTCCCCAGCCCTTCCAGCAGCCCCACTGCGGTTTTAACACACCTTTCTTCCTTTGCCAGGTTCGTATAACGCGACCCCCCCCCCCCCCAAATTATTGTACTGAAGCACTCATCTGCAGCACCCAGAGCATCTAAAGACTAAATCCAGGAGAGTGACACCAGCCAGCATGACTGACCAGGAACTACACTCCAGACACCCTGTCAGACAAATACAAAGGGAATTTATCACACACACACACACACACACACACAGACATGCACAATGGCAGTCTGTCCCACTCCACAGGGGATGCATTAAGGGAGGGGTGAATTGCCCCCACACACAGAGCCGCTCAAACGCTCCGCTCCTCTCTGGGAGAGGCGGGGGTGATGGGGGTGATGGGGGTGATGGCGGTCCCCTTGTTCACCCAGAGGCACTCTCAACTAAGGTCTGTCCGAAACGTGGTTTTCTGCACTTCCAAAACTGCCACCATCTCACTCGTGCCATTCAGATACAAGGCCTGGACCCCACCCCGGGTCCCAATTCCTGTCTCCGCCACCCAGACTGGCCATCCTGACCTGAATGCAGCCAAAGCCTTTCACCCTCACAGGGAAAAACAACACTCACGCAAGGTAAAAACTGCACTGCACATAGACGCAGAGCATGAGGAGTTACAGATTCCTGACATTCAAATGCAGGAGATTTACTTCTAAAATGCTCAAGTGGCAGTCCTGGATCAGAGATAGAGAGAGAGAGAACAGCTCCTGATCCATTAGTCTCTATCGATCGCAGACAGACGATACTATGGGCAGGTCGGCTCCAGGATTGTGTGCCAAAAATAAAGACGAGAAGAACCACATACACCGCCAAACGATTCATCCAGTGGTTGCTATGGTAACAGGTAGTTTCACTTATGTCACTGAGTGCAATTGTGATGATCGTGTCTTGACCCTGGGCTGGCACCGTTTAGCATGTAAGCAGTGCTACTCACACACAGCCTCTGGGGTGCTGTATAGACTGGCCTATATCACAGCTGCTCATATAACTCCCGCCGATGCACTAATGCCTCTTCCCATTGTACACCGCTCTGGGATAAGAGCTTCTGCGGGACGAACGCAATGCAAAGCAAAGTGATTCAATGTGCTGGATGAAGAGGAGGCGTCGCTCTCAACCAAACTGCGATAATTCCACAGTCTGTATTCAGACGGGACCCTGCCCTGTGGGCCTCTTCAGAATCTCCCTCACACGTCCAATTCTTCTAAACGGACGTGAGAATATTTCACGTTTCAGACAGCCTTGCCGTCACACACGACCAGTTATCCCTCCTATTACAGAAGTCCGAGATCTACATTTTTCTGCAAATGTTCAACAATATCGTTTTCCATCCGATTGCATTCCTCTCATTTCTGCACTCACCCTCAGGACTATGCAGCCAGGTTCCACAGGACCACAGTCCTCAGAGTTTTACAGCCGCTGTAGCAGAAGCCCAATTCTCAATTCCCACATCAACATCACCAACACACCTGACCCGGGTCAAACACTTTATTTAAAATGCTTTCTGGCCTTGGCTTCAGACATCAGTGAAACTCCCAAAACACCCATTTCCACCGATACTCCAAACAAAATGGGACTTTCACAGTTGCACATTCTGGCTGGCAACGAGTCAAAGAGAAAATTCTCAGGGACCTGCAGGAGAGTTTCAAATGGCATTTAAAATGAGTAGGGGCGAGGTGCAGTGGGGCAGCGAACGCAGCTCTGTACGTACCCGTCTCTGTACGTACCCGTCTCTGTACGTACCCGTCTCTGTACGTACCCGTCTCTGTACGTACCCGTCTCTGTACGTACCCGTCTCTGTACGTACCCGTCTCTGTGTGAACTCGGGTAGTAAAAACACAGTGTGATCTTCAACGGGAGACTTTCCCACGAGAGTTCATCCCTCAAGACACATACACCTTCTAAACAAACTCTGCACAGTTGACACTGTTTGTGCCTAATGGCTACCTCTGGGTGATGTGCCCAGTCTGTGTGTGTGTGTGTGTGTGCGTGTGCATGTATGTGTGTGCATGCGTGTGCATGTGTGCCTGTGAGTATGTGCACATACGCGCATGTGTGCATGCGTTTGTGTTTGTGTTCATAAGAGCTGTCGTTTGCAGCCACAGAGAGAACACACTCTTTTAAGATGCCTGACAGTGTGGATGAGGAGAAACCTTAGAGATGCTAATTTCACTACCCGGGGTGCAAGGCTCTTGGACTGAATAAGACCGCTTGTCTGCTGTTCGCTGAAATAAGCTCAAATGATGTAGCCAAGCCAATCAGTCAGACGAACAGTCATCGGTTAGACCTAGATATTAATCTAAATAGGTGATGCTGATGCTGCATATCATTAGCAAGACAAAGTAATTAACTATGTGCAAGAACAAACTGAGCAGCAGATGGTAAGAGCAAAGATTGTGTAGTGTAACAGTCAGAGGAATGGGACAGAGACAGCAGATTGGATGAAGAACTTTTTAACTGTCAGACATTCAGATATTCAGAAGAGCCGTTGAAAAAGGGGGTGTGTGAGCAACAGTGGGCTACTCATTAACACTGCCCCCCCCCCCTCTGTCTGCAGCCATACTCCACTAATCAAAACAAGAGAGAACAACAACGAGCGTTCGCCTCAGAGAAAACCCGAGAGGAGGAGGGGGGGTTGGGGGGGGAAGGGGGGCGTGCGCATAGACACAGGCACACACTCCCGGGCTGGATTTGAAAAATCAATTAACGTTTGGTCCAATCCCGTCGCCCGAGCCAGAACAAAATGGCCATTGAGGCCTTTGGAAGCAGTTAACAACTGCCTCCTTAGTTTCCCCCTGATTCTGAAGAAGGCGGGAATGGAAAGGGAAAAGCTCAGCTGAAACCTCGCATGGACACAGGCCAGCACAACCATATAATCAATGCATTGTTGGATAAAATAAGAGAAGCCCTTGATTTGCTCTGTCTGTACATAAACGGCAAACGAATCGGCAGTATCCGACTTTTTAAAAGCAAACAAATAAAAATCTGTGTCCAGGGGCAACCCGAGCTGTGCTTCTCGATGGAGTCTCAGACTTTGACCGGGCAGCGACGTGCTCGATCGCAGTTCTGCCAAGGGAAAGTCGGCAACCATGCCAAACCACACAAAGAGAGAAAGATGTCCAATATCTCCTGAGTTAGGGCAGACTCCACTAACATGGGACCAGGAGCCAGCACACTGAGCGGTTATTCCAAGGGCCACTGCGGACCAGCATGCATTTCAGAGCAGAAAAATGGCAGCCCATCCAGTGTCACAGGCAGCTACGAGACCGCAAGCAACCCCCGCGACGCGACTGCAGTAATATGAAGTGGGTTATTTAACGCCCAGCTCAACAAATCATGAAATTCCACAGTTGCCTGGCAATATCACAGCTGCTGCAGATGAAGGCGAATAAAAAAACCAACCAATGTGGGATCAAACCTGGTAATGAAATCATTAAGTGACAGCTAGATTTAAACAGGAGCATGGTGATGGATCTAACGTTGGCAGCCAAGCAGCCAAAACATACATGTACTGACCTGACCTGCACTAACCCAACCAAAAACTACCCCCCCCCAAGAGGCACAGCCAGAAAACACAAGGGGCTACAGAGGGAGAGATATAAAAAAAACTATTTGCCATGCGATTTACGATACAGTGAGGTTATATTACAGGTAATTCTCCGTCGATGCTGGGAGACAACTGTACAGCGATAGCCGTTCCTACATGCGCAGCAGCCTGTAATTAAACACCTTTAAAAACAAACAGCAAGCTTTGATCACGCGCGTGCAAACACACACACACACACACACACTGATTCCTGTGTATTCCCACAGCGCGGACATTCCTCACTTCCAGGTCAGCAACCTTTCTTTCAAACCACAAGCGCCCCGGCTCTCAGGAAGAGACTCATCCGACTACACCGACCCAAGACCTTTACGCTAACAAGACCAGGAGCATAGAGAGAGAATGCGTTTAAAAGTGAGAGACGAGGCGGCATTCAAGAGTAGGCTGATATCGAAGTGGAAGGAAGAGAGGTTGTCATGCGTTTATCTGCATGACAGCTCTGTCCAGCTACTGTGCACTTCCCTAAATAAGATAACAGCAAGCCGAATCACTGTCACAACCACACTTAATCTTATTAGGATCGAAAGTCCAGGAGATAGAAAATCAAATCATTTCAAATCACTGTCATTTCGCAGATTATGTCACTACACGTCCACGAACACTTAACTAATATCAGCGCTGCATGCTGGTTGCAGGCGTTCAGTCAGGGAACACTAGCAGATCACATTGTCTCACATGACGCGGAGTTAGCAAGCTACCGTTGGCAAACTATCTAAGCGACTAACCTGAGCTAAATTAGCCGGAAAACAGCAAAACAATCACACTCCAAGCTTGTCGGCCGGGTGGTTAACGTTAATTTTGCCCTAAGATGACGTTGCTCGGCGAAATTACCTGGCTAGCTAACACGAAGCTATCAATAATAAAAAATAATAACTAATTCCGTGTGGTATGTCAATTTTACTATTCATTACAAATTTTATTTTCGTACGCCAGTTAGCTAGTTGCTCTTTTAGCCTTAAACTAGCATGACTTCCTTGAACCAAGCGGTTTCCACAATAGTGTTATTGGCGAAGTTTATCGTGTCATCATTTCAAAAGAGCCAGAGCTGGAAAATAACATGTACCACTAACGATGAAATATGTCCAAGACACTTTACCTCATCATCCCCTCTAACTGTTAAGGTTACTCACATCCAATGAAAAAAACTGACATCGGCTGCGTATGGCGCCAGTCAACGATGATCAACCGGCCACAAATTTCTATCTCGTTCACTAGTCATTAGGAGGTAACTTGCTCCCTTATTTGCCTTGATCAAGATAGTCACTGTTACAGGTTTACTAACTGCATCTCTACTTTAATCAAAAGCAAACAGCGTGTATTGCCGTAAGAATAATGGTATCTAGAAAACTTTTATCACTGCTGTAGCCTAATTTAGCAAGCTGGCTAGCTATGTCCGTCCAAAGTGAATGAGTTCCAGACCTGCCCGGCTCAGTGACAACAAACTGCCGGAGCAGTAACAAGCCATTCGAAATGTTGACGGGTTCAACTTCCAACTGTCCCGAACCCTTGGTAAGCAAGATCGATTTATATTTGCTTTAAAATATATATAATCTTACCCATTTGAGCTCGCAGCCCTTTCAGAGACGTCGCGCCTTCCGCCATTTTTAGTTAAGTTTTCTTTCCTATTTTTTTGCCGACACATAGACCCGCGCAATACACGGGGACGTGGACAGCTCATACAGATATGAAGGAGAACACAGCGCCTCCCAGCGGAGTTAAACGCATTTACCCATTGTCGCTGCAGAAGCAGCTATTGGGAACTTAATTAAAATAGCGAACAAAATTTTTAAAATTATGTCACGAGAAAGAATACTGCCTTTCTTAGTAAATATCAGTGAATAACACAAACAATTCTTTATTTTAGCCGATGACACTGTAATCCTGTATGAACTATATTGCCCTTTCGCTCGCTTGCGTCGTGCAAAGGGGAGCTTGCTGCCATAGCGACTGGAGAAAGCCAGGCGGAGATCGAGATCACTCTTGCTACCTTGTAAACAGTTCAAAGAAGTTTGCATTATATTTACAAGTTCTTCAAACGCATACACACAGGATATACTTTGTCATAAACACCAATATGCATCACATCACTTTCATAAGTTTCTGAAAACAAATCTTATGAGACAAAGGTGTAACAAAAGGTAAAAGTATTGTTTTCTGGGGGACTGTTTCCCCTCATACATAAATCATATGTGCAGTTAATTTATTAACAACAGGGCATGGCACAACGTCACTGATTTGGTGAAAAGGTATACACTACAAAAGCAGGACCCCAAAAATAATGAAATGAACATCGCATCACCAAGGTGCACAGTACTAAGAGACCAAAAATGTACATTTTGGTAAACAACTGAACTTACATAAAAGGTAAAACACAGACGGATGAAGAGTTGCATTATTGGTGCGGCACAGGGATGTAGTATAACGACCCAGCGCTACTGAGTGCCTGAGGCATACAGTGTCAATGCAGACGGGTGGAAGGAGAAACAAAGGTAGACACTTCCTTGTGGACTTACCTGAAGATGCAGCTGAGGGAGACGTAAGAGTCAGTTTATTTTGAGGAACTACAAGCGTTCACGCATACACAATACCTTCTCTAGCTGTCTTTACCCTCATTCCATTGAGATCATCTCTCCAATCCCCCTGGAACTTGCCACGTACGTGACAGATAGCAGTCCCCTTATTCATTTTTCATGGCAAACACAGGAATACAGTAATACACACAGTGCCAAAGTCTCAATTACCTGTGGTTAAATAATGCAAGAGTCCAAATGTTATTTAACACTCAGGCATCAGAGGGGTGTGTTGGGGTGCGGGGGTAGATGAGGCAGTGAAGAGACTGGCTGTGTTGAGTGTGTGTATATACTGAGCATGTGAGCGTATATAATGAGTGTGTATATACTGTGGTCAGCCACAGTGACTGGGGGGGGTGACTGACTTTCTCAGAGGTGACGTTTGACCCCGTGACCTCTAGTTCAGAGTCCGCCAACGTGTCACATGTTTCCAGGCTTCCTCTGCACTGAGCTGAAATGTGAGTCCTGGGTTCTTAGGAGGAGCTGAATGGCAATGAAGAATAGGACAAGGGTCTGGTTCCTTTCCACGCCACCTCCCCAAGAGACCCAGAGCAGTAGTGATGCGTCTCAGGTGTGATGAAATATCGCCCTTTGAGAGCGACATTTAAAACTCCCCTGCTAGGTTTTCTATGGCAGGATGGGCCTTGCTTCAGTTGTGGAGTTGACTTGTATCTGTGTGTCATCGAAAGTCAGTGGGTTAGCGCCACGGCTAGGTCTGGGTGTTAGCATTAGCACTAGAAGACGTGGCTCCTAGGCCGCGGTGCAACCTGGAGATGATGTCGGGGCGGGGCAGGGAGGCCACGGCCCTGGCCAGCTGGGGCAGCAGGGTGTAGGTGGAGGTGCGCAGGTACTGGAAAAGGTCCTGGAAGCCACGCAGGTTGCTGAGGACCTCCGGGGGAACGGACAGGGTCTGACCCAACCTCCTTATGCCGTCCCCCCTGCCCCCAGCGTCGAGCAGTAGAGACAGGTCTTGCACCGTGTCGTAGTCCAACTTCTCCAAGGTTTGACCTGTCCCACCATAGACAACAAGGCCACCCAGAAGTCTTAGCTCAGGATACTATGAGACAAAGGACTATCAAATACACCTTAAAAGGATAGTTCGGTTTCAGTGTTTTTTTTCTTTTTAATATCATGGTTTAGTGTAGTGTTTTGATTGGCCCAGATAGCTTTTATCTGTGATGATGGATATTTTCGAGGGGTTTCTGGGAACCTGCTGGTATTGTAATGGCAGACATAGGAAGTTTTTGCCCTGAGCCTTGGGTGTTTGTGGTCCAAAGCAAAAAAAAAACACAGTTCATGTAACTCCAAAGCAGCTTTTACAGTAATGTTATGTATCCAGAAACTGTACATAACATATTAACTTTATATGGTGTCATGTGTGCTTAAGGCCTGAAGAAAACCACATTCACATTTCTGCTCCCTTCTTAAATTTGCCTGGGCTACATAAATCAGCAAACCAGTGGTTTGTTCCTCCATAAAATAGGGAGGGTAGAATAGAGAGACCTACTTTTCCCTCTCACGGCAGTTAAACTAATGCACACACTGCACTTATTCACCGGGAAGACCAACATGCAATCCCAGGAAGTGTGAATTACTGACCCAAATCGATCTTCCCCTCCCTCTTCCTGTCTCCAATTCCCTATTTGGGTTGTCTGACCAGACTGCTCCAGGGTATGGCTCTGTCAGCTAAATATGTGACTCTCAAATTTCAAATAATTGCTCAGAAAAAGTTTAGAATGGCTTAGAAATACAGTACATCCACATGGCAATAATATTGCCATTAGGACAAAATACTGTTAACATACCACACATAGTCTGGCACATACTTCCAATTAGAATAAAATGCTGCTTATCTAATTGGGTGTAATTGTTGTGTGGGGGAGGCCTACCTTTAGTGACTGTACATATCTCTTCCAGCTTCAGTTCCATCTGTGTTACAGTGAGATGTAAAAAGGAAGGAGTATCAGTAATGTGAGCAGCCCTTACATACCTTACATTACAGACAAACACACACACAGACAGGCAGCAGACACACAAAAACACATATGTGCACACACATACACGCACACAGACACACACACACCCGTGTACACACGCACACACAAACACATATGCGGTCTATTAAAAGCTTGCTTAAATAACACAACATTGAATTGAAACGGCAGGAAAATGTACTGGTGCAAACAGCACTCGTGCTTCCTCTGTTCTGCCAGATCAGCACGGTGCAGAACTCAGGCTCAGGAAGTCATAGACCAGTGTTTGTCCCACCTCCTCCATGGAGATCTTGGCCTCAGGCGTACGGCTGGCTCCTTCACGCCCCTCCCACTCGCTGTCTCCGCCCTGGCAGGAGGGCTTTATGTTTGTAGTTAAGTTGATTACAATGGAGGGAGAATTCAGGTCCTTCTCCGGGTTCAGGGAGTGCAAGCACCTGTGGAAGGCACTGTTTCAGTTTCAACCACATTGGACTCCTCAGAGATCTGCAAGCAGCGTTTTCCAGTTAAGACCAAGCTAAAAATTCTAATGTTTTGGCGTACTGCCTTTACCACTGAAATGGTGCCATATGCTTAATGACAAATCCTAACAAATGTACCTGAACTCTGAAACGTCACCAAATGTTGAGCAAGATATCTTTTATGAATATAGTTACTGAATTCTTTGGATCCAAGCACCTGTTTTTATCATGTAGGGCTGAAATAAGCGTGGAATTTATTCATATATTGAAATCTTCAGGCACATTTCATAGTTCTCTTTTATAGGAAATGGTGAGATGCATGCCATTGCGGCACTCAGCAGATGTGATGGTGCCATGTCTAGCTTTTCCTGTTTCCTTCTTCAGGTGCAAACACAGCTGTGCTGAGTACTAACGGTACCTGGGCGTGTCCTCTGTGCTATGTGTCCGTTGGTCTGTCTGTCCCTCATGGCTGGGCATGGCAGGGGGCGTGGCAGAGGGTGTGGCACAGGGCAGGGAGCAGGGGAGAAGCATGTGCAGTGATTCGGCAGACTGGGGCCCAGAGAGGTCCTCTTGGCCAGCCAAACACTTGGGTCCTTGCTCTAGACATAAAGACGAGAGGTAGTTACAGTACATTACATTCATTTAGCAGACTTGTCAAAAGTGATTTACAGTACAAGCTGAGTAGTAGAGTAGCCCAGACCTCTTGTCTAGACCTCTGTGCTTTCATGTTCAAGTCTGATGCATTTTTGTAAGTTTCACTTCTTCTACTGTATTTTTATAACAATTGTGCATGCCTGTGCGTGTGTGTGTATGTGTGTGTATGTATGTGTGTGTGTTTGTACAATACATTAGCATTGCTGAGAACTCACTGAGTCTCTCCACTGTCAGCAGCAACACCCACAGGAGGTGCACCAGAAGGAAAGCCATAGCAGCCGACACTGAACCAATCAGAGCCATGGACACTGGGACTGGCTCCGCCCCTGAATCACAAAACCATAAACTATAACATGACTTGCAGACATAATTTAAAATGAATCAAAATGCCATTGGATGAACATTTATGATAATTGACAAAACATAGGTATCACGCACTTCTTCCTGGATCTTCTTTACGTTGAGTTCTTGAAACATCCGCAATTAATCCTTAGAGACAAAGGTTTGTTAATATGGTCTCCCTTGACAACCAGTTAATTGACGCAAGAGCACAGAACAGCAGACCCGTGGCTCTGCAAGACCAGCTTTGGCCACCCTGCCATAGAATATGTCATAATGGCAGACCAGTTTCAGTAAACAAGGGCTAATGGAGATTATAATGCACATACATGTTATTTAAATGTGCTTGTATATGTGTGTGTGTGCATGTGTGAGTGTGTGTGTGTGTGTGTGTTGGGGGGGGGGGGCGGTACCTGCTGTAGATATGTGTGCTTTCAGTGAGGAGGGGGGGTGGCATTCTTTCCGTATTTTTCCTGTAGGGCTGTAGCAGGGCATGCACAGGGCCTCAGTTACTCCACTCTTCCTCTTCATCTCATAATACCTGTTTCAGAGAAAGAGAGGGAGAGTGAGAGAGTGAAAAAGAGAGAGAGAGAGAGAGAGACCGAGAGATCACACGACTAGAGAAATGTGGGCACTGTACCATTATTTTTGTTCTTTAGGGTTCTTTTGCATTCACTTGCAAACATGTACAAGAGGGGTCACAAGCTCCAGTCCTGGAAAGCAGTATGCAGGATTTTTTGTGGTTTCCTTTCAACCAGTAGCCAACCCAATGTGCAGGCTCTTTAGAAAACCACTGAGTCAAAGGAAAAATTCCTGAAACAGACACTGACTGCAGCGCTCCATGACTGTAGCCTGGGACGCCAGACATGGACTGTAATAACGGGGACTTTTTGGGCGGCCCCGCCTTGCTCACCCCCTCAGGCAGCGCCCGCACTCCGCATTGCTGGTGGGCGCGCACGGTGCCCGCTCCTCCCGGTTCAGGAGGGAACACTGGGTGCACTGCCAGCAGGGTGCCAGCCCCTCCTCCGCGCTGAACTCCCCTTCCCCGCACGCCACGCACCGCCCCTCTCCCCCGTCGCCATAGCCACAGTCCTGGGGCGGGCAACAGACACGGCGGTGACATCACCGGTTTCATTTACCCCAACGGGACAGCTGCCAGCGGCGTTAACACGGTAACGATCACCATGACCTGAATCTGTTAAGCATCATGAATGGTTTAAATGCTGCTTTGGTTGCATGAACAAGTACAATTAAGTAAAAAAAAGGTTTCCATTCAACAAATTGTGCTATACATTGTCACTGAAAATGAGCATCACTCAATTTTTTTCCAGGTTGTTATCATACACCACAGTACATTTTATTAAATTAAAAGAAAGTGAATGAATGAATGAATGAATGAATGCACAAATGTGATCAGTGGTATTTTTAGTTTTGTGTACTTCTGTTCTTTGTTGGGGGGCCCACCTCAGAAAGCTGCTCTCCTGGCCCACAAGTGGGACAGGCCACACAGCTGCCGTTAGAGTGCAGGAACTGGGCCAGGTCACAGCTAGGGTCAGCCACGGCCAGCGCATAGCAAAACACCTGAGGAAGCACAGGTCCACACACCCTCAGCGCAAAACCACCAGCATCATAAACACTGAAAAAACACTCGAAATAAAAATCCAGGAAGTGATGGGCTTACAGGAACTTACCATCAAAAGAACTGCAGGGACACCTGGCTCCATTGACAAAAGCTCCCAAACCAGAACACTTCTGTGGGCAGAGGGCAGAGGTGAGAAGTCCTGAGTTACTGTGCTCTGCCTGTGCATTCAGTGGGAAATATGCCCCCCTAGTGGCCCTTATGTGGAACCTCATGTACCACTGGTATGAGAAAATGCCTGGACAGCCTTGTATATAAAAACCTCTGTGATTTGTAGAACTGCATTGCAGCTATGTGATTACTTTCTTTAACATGTACTGATGAACTGTAAAATATAATTTAATATAATAAACCCAGAATGTTATTGTTTTGAGGCAAATGCCATCACTTTGTGGTAGTATCTTGTTTTGAAAGCAGTGTTTAGAGCCCGTTAGGGTATACATAGGGTATATGTATACTGAGCTGACCTTCAATATAGCAACTATTCACTGCATTGTATACAGTATTAGAGTGTATTGTATATTTTGAACTATAAAACAAGGCTAAACAATGTAATTCTTGCCAACATTGCTTAATTTCAGATGTTGGCAGTTTGTAATTATTGAAATAAATAAAAAAATAAAAAACAATAATTTAAAATTAAAGTTTTTGAAACATTTACTCAATCAAACATTATCCATATTTTTAATCACTCTCACCATAAATGAAAGCAATTTTTGGATATTTTTCCCTAAGAAAACCTAAATAAAACTAAGCAATGCTAAGAGAGACTAAATAAAGCTTTAGAATTCCAATAGCTCTGAAGTAATATTTATATCAAGCTTACCTTGCTGGCTGAACTCTTCTGAGTTGAAAGTCTGAATCTCCACTGCTCTCTCCCTGAGTTCTCAGTAAACTCTCCTGCATTCTCTCACTTCTGATTGAAAGTAGGAGGGGCCAGAGGGTGAGAGGGTGGGTTCAATTATACCTTCTGTTCCCTCCCACAGTCACACCTGACTCCTCCTCCAATGCAAGAAACGTCAGCTCCAAAGGGCTGACCCAGGATCAGGATCCACTTTGTCTGTCAAAATGATGGGATTAGGATAAGGTGTGGGTAAACCGATCCTGGGTCAGCAGTTGGGGACGGACAGGAAACAAACAGGGGGAAACCCCCTGGACCACTGTTTGGGACACTGTGCCAAACCGTGATGCAGGAGAGTTCCCCTAGAGGGCAGCGGAGCGTCACTGAAACAAGAGGCACGTCACCGGCGGCATTCTCCGGTTCCCCGTCATTATGTTTCTGAGAAACAGGCACTGTTCCACAGTAGAGGACCAGGGAGCAGGGAACCCTCTCTGGGTGAATGAGCTGCTTGTGGGTGAATAAGCTTCTTGTCTGCCGCAGCCGGGCCTACCCTCCTACGTGAATGAAATACTGCACCTCTGTCGTCCAGCAACTCGGGGGGGGGGGGGAATGTGCTGGAATAAATCAGGCGCTCAGGCAAATCACAGAAATGCAAAAAGCCTACAGTTGGTTACTTCAGACATCACTGAATATTTCTGTTTTAATTATTTTTTTTAGAAAGAGGTATAGGTAGTGTTAACCTCTCTCTGGAGTCCACATGTAACAATATGATCATGCTTTGTATAAGTGGATTTAAGTTTTCCAACACATTCAAGCAGCCAATTGTGCAGCACATTGTCTTATTTTTATCTTCGCACAGTATTTTACAGCACACGACTTCCAGTCTGTTTGTTACACGTGATTTGTTACATCCCTTTCCACGACTGTGCAGTAAACGCATCGCCCGGGAAGTCAGTGACTAAACTGCACAGAGATTGCCTGGGAGGCAGCTGTGGGAATGACAGGACCGGACGGCGGTAAGCTCAGCTCGGCTACAGGTATCGACTCAAAGGCCGCCGGGGTGTGAGATGCTACAGGTGGGAGATACGCGTGGACCGCTAATTAAATTTGTTCACGCTGAGGTCTCAATGAAAGCTCCGTCTGGCTCTTTAATGAGTGGCCCAGTGAGAACATTCTCTTCACTGTTTGCAGAACATCTGTTTCCAACATCTGGCGTTTGTGCATCAGGGACATGAGCATGTGCAGTATGCTGCACCTGCGTGCACTGCAGCCCTCCTCCTCCTGTTCACACTCATTCACTCTCATGGCTTTACGCCGATCTTTCCTCTGCATGCGTGTCGGGGCAGTGAGGCTTCAGCACTGTTTTTCTTTGATACAGAAGTCTTATTCAGCTCTGGATTCACACTTTTTAAAATGTAGATAAAATCAAAGATAAAAATCAAAACAACACCAAATAACCAAATAAGCAAACAACAAACTCACAACATTTTATAGGATGACTTTATCCAGAGAGAGAGAGAGAGATAGAGACAGAAAGAGAGAGAGAGAGAGAGAGAGAGAGAGAGAGTAGTATCTCACATTTAATGAATAACTGGAGAGGAAATGGAGTGGGAAGTTCAGTTTTCAGAGATTAAGTTTATAACCTTATGCAAACAGGAGTAAATGTGGAGTCAAACACACAGACATCATTCGTCATTGCTGTGAACCTCAACACCTGATATCATAGAGGATTAGTTTAAAATAAATCATACATGCTTTATGTTGTTTTTTAGTGATACATTCCATCTCTTGTGCTTTATTTTTATTTTTTGTTTAGCTGTTAGCTTGAATAAGCAGTGCACATGCACACCATTGTTTGGTAAGTTATTCTTTATGTTAGAATTATAAGAATGTTTTGCTTAAAGTTTGATTGAGTTAAAAACAAAGGCAAATAATTGCCATAATTTTTTCAAAAGGGGTATGTGTAATATTTAGAAGTTTATTAAAGAAAGTTTAATAGAAGTATTAGAAGTATATTGAAATCTTACTTCCTAATGTGATGAATTCCCTTTTCTACAAGTGATTATACAAAATAGTAATGCAAGAATTAAATAACTAAAATTTCATGAATTCCATGAAAATTAAAATTTCTTTAACATTGATAAGTGCTTGATAATGGAAAAAATGTCTTCATTGTATAAAGTATTTGAAGGCAGCTTTCATAATTTACAATATCAGTTTTCTATTATCTCCATGGTATATTTACTGTTTTTAAAGTTCTAAGCAATTGTGTTGATGCATGGAGAACAGATGTGTATTTATTTTCAAAGCTTAATTCAAGTTTCTATAAGGATTTATTGCAGTTTATTTCATAAAATGTATCACTTGTTCTAAAAATGGGCAAAATCACAGGTTGCTTGACATTAAACACTACTGTCACAATGTGGAGTACATGCTTTGAACTTCAATCAAGCTGCACTTCAGTGGAAGCATGAAGTAGGAAGATTTTTTTAATGAAAAAAATTGCATGGGTTTTAACACAGAACTGTAAAATGGCTGTTTTTTTCAAACTCTTTTCAGAATTGTGATGGAAGTCAGACCACAATGGTTCATGCAGATGGTGGGCATTGCCTGTATCCTGTGTTCAGGTATTTAAGAAAATATGTAGGAACAATATTGGATTAGAAACATTTAATGGCCTCATGATAAAAATATAAAAAATCCCATAAAAGCCATGAAAAGATAACAATATTGCTGGTGAAGAACCATTAAATGAAGGGAATAACTCTATAAATCATTTTATTTTATGGGATGGCCATTAAATAATAAGTTAGTCTACATGACTTTGACAATGTTTTGAAAAAATAAATTTTTATTTTAAATAACAATCGGTGGATGTAATGGATGTAACATTATAACCAGGTATTTGGTCATTTTTTTGCTCATTGTCATTTTGTGCTGCTATCTGTGATATTGTAGTTACAATACTTTTTCTGGCTTCAGTGCGAATTCAGTTGATTTCAGCAGTGTGACTCACTGTAATTCTACAGTGTGGTTTGGCAGTAAGATTCAGCGTGATTCAGTGTGATCCAACTGTTAGATTCTGCGTGTTTGAACACGATTCAGTCCTGAATTTTAATGAGATTCAGTGTGATTTAGTGTGATACAGAAGTGAGATTCAGTGTAATTCTGCAGTGTGATTCAGTGTGATTCAGCAGTAAGATTCAATGTGTGCGAGTGCCCAGTGTCGTCTCTCTGTGACTCCCAGGCTCCTCCGGCCGCAGCCTCTGGGGCAGCAAGGCCGTGTTCAGCGGCCTGCACTGCAGCACAGGGTACTGGCAGCTGGCCGAGGGGCGCTCGGTGCCAGCGCTGGACGAGCTGAGCGTGTGCGTGGCGCTGAGCCGGAGGATAACCTCGCCGAAGTGGACCGCGTTCACGTACAAGCAGCAGGGCGGGACCAGGGTGGAGCTGGGCCTGGCGGGGGGTGGCGGGGCGCTGCGCGTCTGGCTGTTCGGTGACGAGTGGAGCACCGCCGTCGACCTGCCCCTGACCGACTGGCACACGGTGTGCCTGAGCTGGTCGGGCCGCTCCCGCGACCTGCGGCTCTACGTCAACGGGAGCAGCGTCCTGGAGGCGCGCCTCAACGAGACCGCGCCCGGCCAGCCCTGCTGCCTCGCCGCCAACGGCACCCTCACCCTGGGGGCGTCCCACGGATTCGCCAACGGGCAGGTCGTCGTGGAGATGGGGAGCAACTTCCTGGGGGAGATGTCCCTGTTCCGCATGTGGGGCAGGGGGCGGGGGGCCAACTTCAGCTGCTCGGAGGGCGATGTGGTGCGATGGGACTCCCAGGACTGGGACACACAGGGCTGCCCCCCCCAGCCTGATGCTGGCCTGCAGTGCGGTGAGACCCCCCCCCCCCAAATCCTCTTTCTCTGCTGCTCTTCTATTCCTCCTTCCACACTGCCCTGCACCATTTCATCTAGCCCAAATCCTCACCTTTCCTCTGGCCTCCTCCCCCAATGCCCTCTGTCCTCCTCATAGCATCTTTCTCCTCCTTTGCCTCCTCCAAATCTGCACATGCTTTCAAAAAACCTGAAATACAGATTCTTCTTTTTCTTTTATTTCACGGCTATGAAATGAACATTCATAGTCCCCTTTGCCTTAAAAACTCAGTGGCTATTCCTGGAAGTGTCATTTTCCCAAGACTGATATATTATCGTTAAGAATTCACAATCAATCACAAATGGAGTAACACAAAAGGACACCAAAGCAGTAACGTAGTAAAACAAAAAGCTGTGAATTTTATTGCCTTCACATTAACAATCAAACTTAGGTCATGTCATGAATTTTATTACTGGATAAGAGGTTGCATTTAATTAGGTTGATTGAACAATTGGGTTATTTTTGTCTTTTGTTTTCAGGATGGTCTTTGTATGAAATTCAGATGAAGGTTTGCATAATCCACCAGGACAGTAATAAGACTCATGCAAATTCACTGGAGCATATTGTGAATTTCTGGGTAGGTAGACACAGACTTGAAATAATGTCACATATAAATAATTTGACAGATTCATTATGCTGTATGAGGATGGTATGATTACTTTTTTAACAGAATTATTAATAATGTAGTAACATTGACTTTATTTGTCATGTTGACCTTTTTTAACTGTTCTTTCAATGTTTTGCAGCTAACGACCACGTTTCCTAGCAACATATCCGTGCTTACTATCTCTGTTTCTCCTTCAGCAAGGTAGGAAGAGAGCAATGAATTGTAATAACCTGTAATTTAACTGTGTATATATTGACTCTATATGTCTTGAACTCATGTACTCTCTCTCTCTCTCTTTGTCTCTCTCTGTACGTGCGTGTGTTGGTGTGTGTGCATAACTCATGATTGCACATAGGTGTGTATTACTAAAGATATTGCCATCTTGTGGAATGAAGTGAAAAGAGCCAGGTATTCAATGTGTCTGCTTGTTTATATCGCCTGTGTCCCATGTGTTTCAATGCTCACTTCAGGAACCACAGTCTTCATGCGCAAAACACAGAGGGAGACCAGGTGCGTTTCTGTCTACACCCTCTGCTGGATTTTCCACGAGGATGACAAACATCACTTGCGAGAAACAGGGCATATACAGGAAACACTACTGGAATGTCCTAGACTCTCTGCTAAATATGCATCGTATAACCAAATTTTCTAGTGTACACTACCCAAATCTATTTCAGAAAAACAGCATTATTTATCTGTGGGTGTTACATCAAAAAGTTTGGTTTTGAATTCCTATTTGGCATCCATACTGTGATGCAAGGGGGATGAAAAAACCCTGATTATATCCTGCATTACAGTATTCTGTGTGAACAGTGATTGCGGGGATAAGTGGAGCACTGTATGAAACACATGTTCTTCAATTTTTCAGGAAAGAAGACCTTTTCTGAAGGCACCAGTGAAAGTCAGGTAAGATTAGAGTGGGGTGTAACGTTTCAGACTTCAGCTATCAATGTGCTAGCACAGGGGTGGATAAACCTGGTCCTGGAGAGCACAGGATTCACTGGTTTTGTTGTTATTCAGCTCATAATAGAGCAATTTAAGCAACTGAGTGATTAACTCAATTCTCCTGGTTTCTTGGGTCTGAATTGTTTGCTGAGAGAAGACCTACTCCATGACCACGGTTGGTCATCCTGAGCTAATATTTAATATTTAATATTTCTAAAGAATATGCCGTTCAGAAGGGATGTTCGAATACAGTTAAATATCTATGCATTCAGAGCAACTCCCTGTTGCGGTAGCACATTTGTAGTTTTGTGTTTTACCAGGTTTGAATGCCTGGTGTACGTGAGTGTCACCCCCAGCATTGATGTGAGTGAAGCCCAGGCAGAGATCTGCAGGCTGCTGAGTGTGAAGTACAGCAACGAGATGCTGACCCTCAACACTGAGCCCAACAGCACAAGGGTCAATCCTGTGGGTAGGTGTGGAGACTGCCCCACAATCACTGGAAAAATCAACACTTGACCAACCCATCAACCAAGTAACCAACTAAACAACCAACCCATCAATCAGCCAACCAACCAACCAACCAACCAACCAATCAACCAATCATTCAATCAATCAATCAATCAATAAATTAATCAATCAATTATTCAAATATGATATTTTAAAGTCCTTTTTGTGGACTACAATTGAATGAAACGCCCTTTGGAAGCAGGAACTCACCTTCTTAGCTGGGAAAAAACAAGCATACACCCATCTGGATAGCCCTGATTTAAAGATTTCACCTGTTCCCTCTTTCACGTCTGCTGTACAGAGGCCCTGCCCACAGCCACCCCACTCCCCTCCAATTCCCCGGGCAACACCACAGCCTTCACCGATCCTGCCAGCAGCACTCCAACAGGTCAGTCCCCAGGAGCCTGAGCCCAGAGATGCGTGTGATCAGGCTGGCGTCCGTTAGAGAAGGTGAAAACACCTCTGCTCCCATAACCCCTTCTGTTTGCTAATTTTCTTCAGCAGAGCCTGAGGTTTCTGCAGTGACAGGCTCTCCCGCTGTTACCTTGCCAACTGCAGCTTCCTCCTTCAGCCCGAGCAGTGCTTCTTCAGACCCAGGTCACCCATGGACGGACATGGGACAAAAAAGCTCAGGTCAGCAGCAAAGAGCATCAAGCACCTTTAGGAAAGACCATGTGGCTGGTGTCTATGAATCTACGCTGTCGGCTGATTGTTTAAAAAAATCGGATGCTTATTCTGTACACTGTCTTGGCTTAGTTGCACTTATAAAAGAGGCCACAAATGTCCATGTTGATATCCTACCCTAATAAATAAAAGGTTATTGTTAAAGTTAAAGTTAAAGTTATTGACTGTTTAACAATTGGGCATTATATTTATTACAGACATATTTTTCATGGTCATACTGAATGTGACTGTGATGAGCCAGGATCCAGCAGAGACCATCCAAACCTGGGTAGGATCTGTCAGTTGTCTCACATGGATGTGTGTCCATTGCCACAGATGCTGGTGCTGCTAATTGATGTTAAACTTTGAGAGCTGACCAAAGCTCCTTGTTTGCTTGGTTATAGCTTCGAAACACACTGGAGTTCGAATGGATGTTAGTTCTGAACTTTGCCCTGCTAGCCAAAGCCCACAGGTATGTTTTAGCTGCGGGCCCGACACCTGCCTTAACAGGATTTTTTTCTTGGCAAAGTTATTTAGTTGCCTGTTGTTGTTACGTTTTTTCCAGTCACATTCAGGTTGTCTAAGCCTTTTGATTCTGATTCATTTTTGTTTTTGTTTTCAGTCAGATGCCTTCAATCTTTGAACACGGTATTCCAGGAATGTATACGGTGAGCACTTGACTGGGGGCTAGGTTTAGTGATCAGGTTTAGCTGTCCCAGCTCTGGCTTATAGTTATTCCGATTCACTAAATTCAGAAAATGTTTTCCTGTTTTCTTCTCTCTTACAGACCTCCATGCCAATGCAGACAAGGTAGGCGTACATCTACAGTGCACTGCATATTTTCATTCTCTAAGTTCACTCTAATGTGATTTGTCATACAGGTGAAATATACTACTGATATACATACATGTACAGTCAAGGTGTAACTCATTTTGTATTAAATCCATTGTAATCATTTAGTAATTTCTCTGTTTAATCACATTTTTCCCACAGCCACGGCTGTTCCTTTCAGGTTTGTGTTCACAGGCCGCAGTTCAACATCACAGAAACCGCGGAGCTGATTTCGGGTCTTCTGATTAGGCCGTACACCAATGGCTCCGTGAGTGTGGAGGCACGCCCTGAGGAAATCACCATCACATACATAGGTACAGTGTGTAAACCTTGCCTCTGTCCTTGGCTCCTCATAATCATTGCAATGGCCCATTTTTAGCTTTCTGTTATTACACATGCCTTTTTCTCATGTGACAAAATTAAAAATGTACATTTTTGATATGTTGGGTACATCACTGTGCCATTGTAATGGATGGGCAATATGTCTAGAGTGCACAACACGGTGTAATTCACCCTCCATAACTATAACTAGTACAACTAGTACCACTACCACCATGACTGTCATTCCAACAAAGACTCTTCCGCTCCAGAGCCGGGATGGTGCCCTGAGCGGGCGGAGTTGACCGAGCGGGGCCTGTATGTGTGGCCACAGACTGAGGCTCTGGGGCGGGTCAGCCAGCCCTGTAAAGGGGCTGCCACTGAGGAGGCCTCCAGAGTCTGGTAAGGACTGAGCTGCACCGGTCCTTCCCTGAGGAGGTCAGCTCCTGTGCACCATACAATCTTCTTGCATTTTATGATGAGATTTTCTTCCGTAAACAGACATGACAACCTCTTTAGAAGGCCAGTGTTCCTGCTTGCCAAGCCTGCATGAAGGGGGACACTGGGAAAAAGTTAGTGGGGTCAACAAAGATCCAGCAGTCTTCCCAGTGAGACAAACAGGATTTGCATTTGCTCATGAAAATTCACGATGGCTATATATAGCATTGCATTGTGGAACACTAAGGAGCACAGAATGGGTAGCATGCCGAATTAGCATACCTGCAGCTATTTTTAATCCTCTGTCTCCCATAATGAATGAATTAGGGAACAGCAGCAGCACTCAGAAATGTGAATGAATGACTAATATCTCATTCATATTCATGACTGCATTAATAACCATTTGTGGACTCATCATCATAATTTGTATTGGTTTATTCATGCATCTCCAGTTGAATAAAACACAGACATGCTATTAATATACTTTCTATTTATATTTACATCATGGAAGCTCTCATCCAAATTTAATTACTAACATAAAGTGTACTTAATTGAATAGAATGTAATCATGTATGTTCAAAATGCAATATTTTGTATTTCTCACATAAAAATACATGACATTTATTAGTAATATTTAAGAAAGTACATAAACTGTACTTTTTCTGTCCTATTTCATGATACCAAGGGAGTGTGTACAGTAAATGCATGTAAAATTTATATTAGTTATATTGCATAATGTATTTTTATAAGTTTATATTGCAATTTGTATTTCACAGATACCTGCAATACGACATTAGCTATACAGTCATAAACTTATAAAAGTTTCTTTGTAGAAATACACACAGTAAGTTCATATCACGGTAATTTTTTTCGATGTGGAATTTTTGCCTTTATTCCTGTGATAGAACTCAGTTGATTGGCTGTGAGAGGCAAACATCATCTGTTGCCATGGAGTGGCACAGGTGTACGAACTGAGGACGAATTCCGAGTTTATATTCCCCTGTTGTTTCAGCTCGTTTCCTAACGTCATTCGGTACACTTTGGTGATGATTAATTTCCAGACCGTGGTAATAGGAAGCAATTTTCATTAACTAAATGATTAGCTAGTGTAAGGGCCCAGCTTTCTTTCAGGGAGGACCGACAATATAAATATTAGTTATGAAAGTCTTATCGCCATGGTTAGGTTCAAATCTAATGACTAAGTGATAAGGAAATTGAGTTTACTCATAAACCAAGCAAATGGGTCACCAAGAAATGTAGTGTTTTTTCCAGAGCACATGATTCATTGAGACGAAGACCAGCAAAGCTTTGCCATAAAAACTGAACTCAAGTAAACAAAAGGTAAATTGCTTCTTAAAAGAAGAGTCAATGTCACTTGCTACAAGATTAGAAGCTCTGGTGATTGTAGATTATTTCCAAAAAATCAAACACAAATACAAACCTGAATATATGTAAAGGAAAATGTATATTATACAGTCTGGGTTGTATAGTTAACAATTTTTAATAGAAATGTTGTATATAAAGTTTTAATACATCTATGTTACACCAACATTGCACAAAAGTTTTAATTAAAACAGTTCTCACTCAGACAGAAAGGTGCAGATGACCATGTTGTTAGTTGTCATGTAAATAGATTGTAGGGGCTTTACTACAAGTTTGTGGTAGAATCTAAAGCAGAGGTCTCAGCAGGAACTGACCAAATAAGGTAAATCTGGTATTGTAAAACTTCATCAATAATTCTTCCAAACCTGGGTCAAATAAAAATAATTTTAAATGAAACATTTATTTTCATCATTATTTGAAATAGAAATGACCATTATTCTTTCATAGCTGTGTACATTTAGGTTTTTTCTTTGAAAGCTCTCCAGGATTGTCTTCAAATTTACCAATCTAAGAAGATAATGTATTAAAAATATTCTCCAGGTGTGCATGTTGCTCTGTCAGTGCCTCCAGTCATTTTGAATGGATGTCTGTAGGTACATGGAGTTTTCTATTTACCTGTTCTATTTAATTCACAGAATATTATCAACCATTAATTAATCTCTTAACAGAGTTTAAAGATAAGCCAAGCAGGGGATAAAATGTAATGCAATGTAAAATATTGAATCACACATTAAACATTTTTCTGTGTAGTGGGGTGAATGGGACGACGGGCAAGGCGACCTGGGCTCCCCCAGACCTGCAGCTCTGTCCATCAGTGGAGACCACCATCTCAGATCTGAGCCAGATCAACATCACTGCCAGTGAGTGACATGCACATCTAGGCATTTAGCAGATGCTCCTCTCCAGAGCAACTATCACAGCTCATGTTTATTTTAACATTCAGTTAATTTTAAAACAGCAAGACACTTACTGAAGCAAATCAGATAAAGTAACTTCCTTAAGGGTTGAACAGCTGCTCTCCACCCGGGGATCAGTCCAGCAGCTGCTGAACTGTTGAGTTTCAAGGACAGTTGAAAATCCATACAAAATCCAATGACCATGAAGGTCTTATCTTTATTTATTCCCATTTTCATTTTTCTCGATTTCATTCCAATTAAATGTCAACATTTTGCCTTGAAACGTCCCAAAGGGCAGGCCAGTCCTGTTCCTGGAGGTCTATGGTCCTGCGGGTTTTCACTCCAACCTTAACCCAAGCACAGTTCACTCAACAGCTGGAGATTTCATTTAGCTGCTAATTAGGAGAATCAGGTGTGCCAAATTAGGGTTGCGATGAAAACGTACAGAATGGTAGATCTCCAGGAACAAGGTTGGTCAGGCCTGTAACATTTGGTACATTTGTTTTTATTTCCATGGTTTCCTTACGTTCTGTTTTAAAAATAAAAAAAAATCTGTTTCCCAGATAACTCAGTGGATATGGTGGACATAATTGGGGACCTTATGGGAAACAGCATGCACCTGCCCCTCTCCCTGGTTGAGATTGTACTGGACAAGCTGGTGGAGGTGGTGAATGTCAGCCAGGTCTCCTCCTCCATGGCTTCGGATATGGTCAGCATCATCGATGACATCTTACAGCACGGGAGCGACCTGTCGTCTGTCACCAACAAGTAAGTGCATCTAATAATGCTGCACATACACTGTCTCTGGTGTGTCGCTAACCAGGTCTATATCACTGTTGATCATGTAATTCATGTGGATGTACTTATGTTCTTTCACATAGTAATTCATTCTAGATAAGAGTGACTGCTAGCGGAATTAAATGTACTGTGGTTTGTTAATCTCTCTCTCTCTCTCTCTCTCTCTTCTTTCTCTCTCTCTCTCTCTCTCTCTCTCTCTCTCCCACCCTCTCTCTCTCTTTCCTCTAGGATCCTGAACATTACAGGCAGTATTGGGGACAAGGTCTTGTGTGATGGGTCCGCATACAACACCACCACACCCTCCCTGGCCCTGTCACTCGTGAATGTGAACTCATCCCAGTTTGACGGCCTCACCTTTGGGGTGTCCTCTTTCTCCCATGGCCTGGACCCCAAGGTGTCACATTACACAGCCGTGGAAATATAGATGAGACCAGCAACAGACCTAATGAACCTCATTAGGAAGTAACATATCTCACTAGTGCCTTGGCCAAGAATTTTATAGTTTGGAGGCTGTGTTTTCTTAAAGACACTTACTGCACACTGTGACGCTGCAAGAATATAAAATCAAGTGCATGTTTTTGGTGTGCGATTGCTAGGTTTTAACAGACTTTTAAAATAATTTTAAAGAAGGACAAAATCAGTAGATGAGGCAAATCACAGGTGTTGGTGCTCTTTAAGAAAACATCAATAAAATGAAATTTGTGTATAGGAATACTTTTACAGGATGGGAGTAGAAAGTCAGTGATACCAGAGAGATATAGGAACACGTTGCCTCTTTTTTCATGAAAATGCATGCATTATACATTAGCAGTACCCAGACAGTAGTCTACTGTGTTTATTACTGCTGTGTTGAGTCACAACAGTGTGCAATAAACAGGCTTAGCTATAACTACAACAAACTGAGTTCACAAAAGAAGCAGCTTTATTAATTTGCACTGTGCAGTAAAAGTACTGTACGGAGTTTCCAAATCAATAACATGCTTCATTAGGCTTTCACTACTCTTCAAAGGGAGAATATGCCCTTGAACACAAAGATGCATGAATATTTCATAAACAGGACAACGTGTTCATAATCTGAAAGAACCTTAAGTTGTTGTGAAATTGGAAGCGATTTCAAGAGCTTTTGGAGCAGACAAGTAAGGAGCCCTTGTTCAAAAATATAAATGTAACAGACTTTTCTGTTTAAAAGGCAGAGATAGAAAAATAAGGTCTCATTTGTGTGGTTTTATGGAATGCTATGCACCATGAAGGTGACAGATACATTTATGTGGGCTTTTCTCCTGTGAATAGATCTACATCAATGAGAAGCTCCTGAATGACATGGTGGCATTCATCTCTCTTCCGCAAGAAGTAGAGGACTTCTTTCCCCAGGGCGAAGGGACCCAGTCTCGCATTCAGTTCCAGTTCTACGGGACGCCTGATCTCTTCCAGGTTCCCACAAGCACTGCTTATTTCGTTTAAAAGCCTATGAAAGGGGGCTGCCGGGGTGCTCATCCTGTTAAGGCACTGTTTTGGATGCATGGATGTGCCCCACAGTCTGATATTGAAACCAGACAGTGCCAGTGTGGGCTGTGGCCAGCAGCCCCTCAGGGAACCACACAATTAAGGCTAGTGTTGCTCAGGGAGGGAGGGTGTCAGTTGGGAAAAGTAAACTGGATGTTAGAGTAATGGCAAAGATAATTAATTTTACTGCACAGTGACCTGGTCCAAAAGAATGTGAGAAATAAAGTGTATGACACAACCTTGCGCATACAGTCTGGCGGGCACTCATTAAACAATGAACCGTGGCTAAATGTGGAGAGGCTAGGATTCTCACTGCAAAATCTCTCTCATTCCCAGGACCCTGGAAATGGGCTGGAACTGTACACCCACGTGGTGTCGGCAAGTATCACAAATGCCACCAGGGACATCAAAGACCTGGAGCAGTCGGTCAGGGTCACCCTCCACCACCACACACCGAACGAGGTGAGTGACAGGGATCACCAAACTGATCCCTCCAAATTAACTGATGATGTTAAAGTGCCTAGATCCGTATTCACAAAGAAGAGGTGTGCTGATCAGGGGGCCAGGTTCCCATTGGTCCATATCCTCATCATCACAATCCTGGGATTGTCAGTACAGGCACAGGAACAGGAATTTTAACTTATCTACGATCAGTTTTATCTTTTAGCTCATAATACACAATGTTAAGATGTGGGAAAGGAAAACCTGATCCTAGATCAGCACTCCTGCTCTGGAGACACTTTATTATTACAGCTCCTGATCCCTTTCTCTATTTCCCCTTCAGCACAAGGATAAGGTGGAGTGTGTGTTCTGGAACTTCCACAGTAATGGTACGTTTTTTGTCTTTCCTTTAGAATGCCTGGGGCTTTTCTGTTAATGGGACAGACACAAAACAACAACACATATACCTATATTTCTATTACACTAGCAAAGGGAGGACCACAAGGCACATTATCTTCAACTGGCAGCAAATACATGTCCCAAAAAGCATGTCCTGAGCTACAGTCCATGTTTCTGATTGACCATGGCAGAGTATTCCAAAGATATATCAGGGAGTTAAGGTGGATCTCAATTACATCAGCCTTTGAAAGTGAAAAGAAGAATTCTGAAGTTGTTTCTGAGTAGAATAAGCAGTCCGTAGAGATGATGCAGAGATAAAGATTCATGGGTTTCTTTACTTACTGTGTCTGTTTTGCTGTGTTGAACTTTTGTGTGCTGAAGGCAATCGAGGTGGATGGGACAACACAGGGTGTGAGAGGAACAGCACCACTGCCAACCACACCACCTGCCTGTGTAACCATCTTACACACTTTGCCGTGTTAGTGGTAAGGCCTATATTTACCAAGGTCATGCTTACAAATAAAAATCCTGATCCTGGTGATAATACTACAGGTGTGAATTACTCTGCTTGTTCTGTGAAATGACACATAACCAAACCACAGTTTGATTTCATTGTGATTCATATGATTTGTCATTTATTGCCTCAAACTTAAAAGCAAATACACTTTCACTTGTGACATTGTACAGAAGCTTTTAATAAGAGTGACATTGCACAAGACGGCTTGCATTCTTTTACATGCAATACATTTGTACAGCAGGATATTTACAGAAACACTTTAGTCACTATGTTCAAGAGTACGATGGCGGTGCCGATGGGGATGCCATCGACTCTGCAACCCTGGAGTAGCTAGCCCAGTTTTCCAACTGTTATGCTACTCTTGTTGCCCCAGTGACATGAACCCTGTGCCCCTTGGCGTTTTTGTACAGGACATGTCCAGGTATAAACTTAGCAAGAAGGACGAGAGGATCTTGAGTGTCATCTCCAACCTGGGCTGCGGCGTCTCCAGTGTGTTCCTGGGCATCAGTTTGCTGACATACTCAGCATTTGAGTGAGTGGCCTCAGGGGGTCAGCAGTGTGCCATCACCGCTTTTATTTTATTTGGAGGGGGCAGGTGTTTTGGGGGGGATCTCCATTACCTCCATTACTGGATTAAAAGATGTAATTGACATCTTTTCACGTCTCCGGTCCTATTCTGTGCTCCCTCATTTTCACTCTTCCCTTCACTTGCTATTTACTTCCATCCTTTCTTCCCCTGCTCCCTCCTTCAATGGGCCCCATCTTCCCCCTCCTTTCTGGCCTCTCTTCCCACAGGAAGCTGCGTAGAGACTACCCATCCAAGATCCTCATAAACCTGTCCCTGGCCCTGCTGGGCCTCAACCTGGTCTTCCTGGTGAACTCGTGGCTCTCCTCCTACGGAAACGTGCTGTGCGTTGCCGTGGCAGCCACCCTGCATTACTTCACCCTGGCCTCCTTCACCTGGATGGGCCTGGAGGCCGTGCACATGTACCTCGCTCTGGTCAAGGTCTTCAACGTCTATGTACCCTCCTACATGTTCAAATTCTGCATTCTGGGCTGGGGTAAGACAGGAGGATGGATGAATAAATAAGCTTACAATGACCATGGCTCAGTTTATCTTAAAACTCCATTTTAACATAGCTGATATTTTGCAAGGAGATGTGGTTGTGTTTGTGTGCAGGTGTCCCGCTGGTGATAGTCGGCACGGTCCTGGCAGTAACGCCGGAGGCCTATGGTAGCAAGCTCTATGAAGACAGCCCAGAGTCACCCGTCAGCACAGAGCAATTGTGAGTGCGAACTATAATGCGTGTCTGTGAGTGTGATCTTCAGAGTATGTCTGTGAGGGTGGCCCTAGGTGTGTGTCCGTGAGTGTGATCTTCAGTGTGCGCCTATGCCTTACTTTGCTGTATGAACACAATTAACTTTGTAAATAAAAGACATTTTAACTGAAGAGGAACACTCTCCCCTCCAGTTGTTGGGTCCAGCACAACGTGGTGTTCTACGTTTCCGTGGTGACCTACATCTTTCTGATCCTGATCTGCAACATTTCGGTGTTCGGGCTCGTCTTGGTTCAGATTCGGAAAATGCAGGTCAACAGGCCAGCAGGCACCCAAAATGGCCTATCGCAAGACCTGCGCAGCGTGGCCAGCCTCACCTTCCTCCTTGGCCTCACCTGGATGTTAGCTTTCTTCTCCTGGGAACCATTCAAAGTGCCCCTGTTCTACCTGTTTGCAGTCCTCAACAGCTTGCAGGGTGAGAGACACACTCAGCGGAAAACACAAACAACCTCTGCAGCATCGATTAGCTTCAGAGTCTATGCCTGTTTTTTTGGATCAGAGGCTGTGCTTTAGTAGTTCAAACAATGTACCAACATTTCAAAAAAGAACCATCCCCAAACATGTTGCCGAACACTGTTGTCAGTATATTCAATATGAAGTCCATGTTCTTCATTTCTTCAGGCTGCTGAGGGGCACATAAACGCTTTATTTCTCAAAGTTGCTTTGCACAACTCAGGATCATTGATCCGCAACTTCATGGAGATTTTGTGTCAGGAATTTGAACACATTTTGTTGTCTTTAAAATCTCGGTGTTATCGATCATAAACGATATCCTTGCACGAGTTTAGAAACCTCATTTGTTAGTTTGACCTCATTTGTCAGCCAAACCAAATATAAATCATTCGGACAGAGAATCGTCCTGTTGTCAGTACTTTGTGAGTTTTGACTTTGTTGTGTTGGTGTGCTTCAGGGTTCTTCCTCTTCCTGTTTTACTGCCTGATGAAGGAGAATGTGCGCAAGCAGTGGAGGGTCCACCTGTGCTGCGGCCGTTTCAGATTGAACGACCAATCAGGTAGCACCGACCTGCTGTTCACCTGAGGATGTTACACGGACAGACAGATGAAAATGTACTCATATTCACATCCAGTAATAACTCGGCTCTGGTAGCTAATTCTCAGTGTTTTTCCTAATGAAGGAAGACAAGCATTTTATCATTTGTGAATACAGCTGCATGCTCAGGCTTCAGGGGGGAGGGCATCCCCAGGTGATTTTTTTTGGAAATAAGGCAGATGTGGCAGATAATACCACACAGACCGCTAGCATCTGAAGCGGGGTCGTGTTTACATGACTGTTGTTCAGAATGGAGCCGGTCCATAGGGGTCGGCGGGAAATCCAAACCGAACCAGATGGGCCGCACGCCGTCCGTGAAATCCGACGATTCCAACGAAACCAGAAGAACCTCCAGCTCTTCCAACTCTGGTCAACAGCAGCCCAGTAGCTTCCGGACCAGCCTGGGTAAGAGAAAACCGCTCTACACTGCAGGACAGAGGCTCATACAACATGATGCAAAACAATTTGATGCAACGCTACGCAGTATAAAGACATCAGCCAGATTCAGATTGGTAAGCGATTGAATGTCTGCAACAGATGGGCATCCCCTGCAGCTTCAATAAGAATGAAATTAGTTCCCTTAGTTGGGGACGTTTGGTCTTTAGCTCTGAGAGATATTTGTATCATTTGTTGTATACTTTGGCTGTGGTGGGCTGGGATCTGAAACTGGTAACAGACATACAGACATACAACTAGACAACTTCCCAGGGTTGCATCATTTGAAAAAATTAACGCTTGTCACTGCACAGCAGATTACAGCCATGAATCAGAGTGTATTATTAAGGTGCATATATTCAGGGCAGCACAAAGAGAATTAATTTGCCTGTGAATTTGTCCATTTCTCCTTTGTCCACCTCTCCATCTCTCCACGTGGGATCAAGACCTGATGTATGAAGATGGTGTGGTTTTTCCTCAAACCTACACGGGCGCCTCCATTCCCCCGTTCAGAGAAGCCCCTCTGTACTCCACCCACAGATTAAGACACTGAGATGCCCTCCTGGAGACGCTCAGTCCTCCATTTTGAGATCTGTCAGGGAATCATGTGCTGCTATTCTGTCCTTTTTTTGCTTCTCGTTTCCTCTGTTTGCTCTTCTTATTTTATCTTGCTACCAAGAGTTTTGTGTTTTTGTCTGGATGTTTTTTTTTTCAAATTTACCTGGAAACTAGTTGGTGAAATGAAAAATTAACTGCATTATATGGCCATCAAATAGAATTCCATTTGAAATTATTTGAATAGATTAGGAGATCAACAATTATACTGTAAAACATTCTGCGGCTTACTGTCTGTACAATTATACTGTGATATATGATACATAATTCTTTTTAGCATATTAATATTAACATAAGAAGTACATTTTAGGATTTCTATGTACAATTTCATCACTAAAAATTTGATTTTCTTTGGATTTTAGCTTTGCATTAATACCCACTGTTTTATTATTTGACATGTAAAATGATTTTACAGAAAATATTAATAGTTTGGTTGTGTTTTAACAAGGATATTAAAGGACATATTCTTATAAGTAATATATTTTTTTACATCGATTTTGCTTGCTGTTCTATAACTAATGTCTATAAGCACAGTTCAACTACTGAAGCCATATAGTTTGCAGTATACAGTATTTGGCAGTGTTAGGGCACACCGGCGGATGGAGGCTTAGACAAAGCAGCCAGGACGTTGAAGTGGAGCAAGCAGTAATTTATTTTACAGGTGGTTCCCAAACTCTAGTGCAGAATACAAACAGTGCCCTAATACCCAACAAAATGAATATAAGAACAGTACAAAAATAAACAAAATGTGTATGCAAGTGCTATGTCCTGCCTAGACTCAACCAGCCTCTCCAGGCCTTCACCACAGCTATTATAAAGCTGTAGCTCCTCCCCTAGGACAAACCACACGTACAGTTTACCAATTAAGACAAAACAGACACCAAATGACATAACAACAATTATAACCTAACATACGGTACCATAACACTTTAACAGAAACATTAAACAAAAACTATATACAGGGGTACATAAAATGCAATATAACAGTTTGCTATACGTTCCTATTTTATCCCTCCCCCCCCCCCCCCCAATATTAGAACAGAGTGGTTGCACCCGCGGCATCCCCTCTAGAAATTAGGATGGTCTGGGCCCAACACCCTGTTTGCCAGTCCACTCAAACACACCACGTAAGTAACTACACAGCGCACTCATTTTCTTTACCGCGTAATTAATGGTTTCCATACTTTACTACCTGTTTCATACATATAAAGCAAATAACTTATTGCACAGTCCTGTTTTTATTAGTTATCGCCGTTAATGCCAGCAGACCTATTCTGGCTATTACAAACAGCGGTAGTGTTACAATTACATTCAAACAGCCCCAACTGTATAGTTTCCGACACCAGCTAGTTTGCCCCTTTCCATACACAATATTTTTTTAAATATTTTTGCCGGCGATGTTAAAATTGTAAAAGAATGGCTGCACACAATTCAAGTGTCCGTGTTTTTAAACTTCGAAGCTGCAGACACGTGACAGGCAGTAATTGCTGAGCTTGTTAAAATCGCTGATTTTCTGTCAGTGGAACTCCATTGCTATACCACAAGAGGGTGTGCTTTTCCGAGCAAGTGAGTTATACCAACACAATCCCAGGGTGTGAAGTTGGTTTAAACAGCTGTTACTTCATATGCAGAAGCTCATTGCCACAGTGTGAAATAAATATGTATTTACAAATGTAAAACATTCTGTATTTCTGTATTTAGTTCAATAGACTAAAAAAATGTGGCTTTTAGTAAAATGTTAAAATGCATTATGATTAGCCTGTAATACCTTTATAAATATAAAATACATTATTGTGCTGTTTTTGTTTAATATTGCTTTTAATATTATTGTTCTGATTCAAATGTCTTTTTCGCCAGAATAACAATTGGCTTGTACAGTGCAGTCTGTATTTTGACAGTGACACAATTTTTGTCGTTTTGGCTCTGTACCCCAGCACTTTGGTTATGAAATGAAACTATAAAATTGAACTTAAAATGCCAACTCAGCTTTAATTTGAAGGTATTTACATCCATATCAGGGGATCTTTGTGGAGATAAAATTACGACTATTTTAACCATTTTTATTCCATATTACATACCTGTACTTCCTGTGGAATATCTGTGAGTCCATAGCCCTGCGGAATTCTTACATATGAATATACACAACTAGTGTGGAAAAACTGTGGAGTCGTAGTGCCTTATTGCATGAACTTCCAGACCTGTACTGTACAAGGCTTGTTAACAAACAATAAAAAGGCAAAAAATAGTAAGGGATTCCAGACAACAATTGGAACAGAGGCAATGCTCCCATGTATTCCTTGAATCTTTAATTTCTAAGAGTATCCAATGTGTTTACAAAACCAAAACCACAGCCATTTTACTATAACCAGTGGATGTGTCCATATCACAAGACCCACCTTAATAACACGAATTTGGCTTGTGGTGAGCTTGCAACATTCCCACAGGAATAGCCTAAGATGTTAATTAGCATAATTCTGAATGAACGGGTCCTTTCATTCCCGAGGAGCAGTGTGCCTTGTGGAGGATCAGGCACTGGAACATATGAAATAAAATGAAAACAAAGCTGCTTGATGGGCTTCTGCACATGCATGGAATGCATCCCGCTGATGCATTGGCCGCACTGCTCAGCTGGCAGATTGCAGAGAGAAAGGGCCCGGCAGCTCACAGTGCAAGGTTCAGGGTTGTCTGCGTTACCCAAGGGCGTTTCAAATCTAGGAAAACAAGAAATGGAGAAAAATTTTGGCTTAAAATAAAAAAGATATCAATATCACAGTGGACATTTATACACTTCAACATAGATTTCCAAGATTGAATTCTGAGCTGATGTACTTTTACGGACCAAAATTTTGAACGTAATATTCAAAACAGAATATTAATAAACGATGCAAGATATTTAACACCTAAATTGTATGGTGTGCTTAAATTTTAAGTTAAGTAAGCGTTAGAAGTCTAAAAATGTGACTACTTGTATTGTTTTTCCACATGAAATGTAAATAGACATTCAGCGTGTGACCCATTCTGGAATGTGAGTGCCTGAAATGTTCTGGAAACCGCTATAAGTAAGACGGAATGTTTTAAATATAAGGAATGGTCGCGATTTTCTGAAAACAGAGTGTGGCATTCAGCCAGTAATTCTGAAGCATTCTTCATCTTCATTTAGTAAGAGGATAAACTAGGGTCAGGGATATAAAACGGACTTAGCCTGGCTTAGACTAACGACCTTTCCTGTTTCCATTAAGTACTAATTTATGGAAGTTTCCCAAAAGCTTATATTGAGCACAGATTGCAACTTGAAATTATTGTTCTCAGTCCCAATGCATCCTTGTCATATTCCAGGAAAGAAGCCACATAAAAATAAAAAAAAATTAAGTGCCTTATGTGGCCCTCTAATTAAATTCAGTTTTCTTTGCCCACAAATATGTCAGACATATGCTTTGGGAATCCCATTGCGTAGTTCTCTTGCCAGACTTTTTAGGTCAGCCCTTGACTGATGGTAGGACAGGGAGTTAAATAAGGGTCCCAACTTTTTTGTTCTCAGAACATTCTGGAAAACTTTGAAAGGCATTCACTCAACATGTAGAGTTGCCCCGTTTCCTGGATGTCCCTTTAAAGCAGTTTTTAATGCCAAAAGACCATTGGAGGAACAGTCCAGGAACATTATTAATATTTTTGTTATTCAAGTTCATCAGTGCATGCTAGTTTTTGCTTTTATACAGACCCTGTTGTGCAGTATAGCAGAGGATCTGGCCAAAATTGAGGTATGATCCCTTGTTTGGTCATGCCCAAGAGGGACACTTGCAAGCAGCATAAACAGTGCCCCCTGCTGTCATAACATGTAAATGCACCTGGATTGGACCATGTACATCCCTGGCAGTCTGTACAGGCTCGACGCATGTCATTTTTCAAAAAAGTGATCTCTTTTCAAACTGCCTTGATGATTTTTTTTTTTTTTTTTTTTTTTTTTTAAGGTTCTGCCCCCAAACATTTTTTTTAATTTTTATAAATGAGGTTACCACAAATCCAAACTATCCATTCCATAATAGTACATCAGGGCATAATGTGATGCAATAATGCAACATTAAAAAAATAATTTACATTGTGATTGTTTAGAAAATTGCAGTAGGGACTACTGAATAAATGTAAGAATCAAATTGATCCGGTTCATTTTCAATTCCAGCTGAATTTTTGGGGGTTCATACAGTTTTCTAACATTTTGAGCAGTTAAATAAATTCCCTGGTTAATAAGGATTTGCTCAGACAAATGCAGTTATTGTCTAAAAAGGATGCACAAGATCCTCTCATATATGAATGTCTAATTATTTACAAGTGCAGCTGAAAAGCCTTTTTTTGCAAAATGTGAAAAGTAATTTTGCTAAAGTTAATACAATTAACAAATGCAGAATTTCATTGCACACCTACCACAATTCTTGCAAACTATCTCAATGAAATTGAAGATATAAAAATCACAAGAATCCATAACCATGACCTGAAAACTGGAATATGCAGTACCTGTCTTGAGTCCCCGTTTCTGGATTTAGGTACTGTTGGGAGGAGGAATGGAATGAGACTTCAGATTTTATAGCTCCAGGTCACATGCACTGCTTCATAAGAGCTGCCCGACCTCCTAGCACAGCAGTGGCTAGCCAGGGTGCGCAAGGGGAAGCAAGGATGTGGAACTCCACCTCAAGCTTACTGCCCCCTCCGGAGTCCCGGGACCTGTTCCTGCAGCCCCTCTGGGACCACATCCTCCTCCACCACCGTGCCCTGGTGTCTTCCCCCTTCCTGCCCGTCTTGCTGGCCTTCTCCAGCTACGTCCTGTTCAGTCTGCCCTTTGCAGTGCTGGACCTCCTGGGCGAGAGGGCGCCCGTGTTCCACCGCCACAAGATCCAGAAGGGGCGGCGGCCCACGCCGCGGATGATGGCGGCCAGTTTCTGCCGGGCGGCCTACAACCACCTGGTGTTCGTGGTGCCCGCCGCCCTCGTCGGCGGCCTCGTGGTGCCTCCGCCCACCCTGCCCGACTCCGCCCCCACAGTCAGGGAGCTGCTTGCCGGTCTGCTCGCGACCCTGTTGGTCTTCGACACCCAGTATTACGTCTGGCACGTGGTGCACCACAGGAACCGTCACCTGTACAGGTGGGTGCACGCCCTCCACCACGACTACGTCGCGCCTTTCTCCTGGGCCGCCGAGCACCTGAGCGCGGTGGAGCTCATGACTCTGGGATTCTGGGGCAACCTGGACCCCATCCTGCTCCACTGCCACCCCTTGACCATCTGGGCGACCACCGTCGTCAGCATCTGGCTGTCCGTGGAGGACCACATTGGCTATGACCTGCCATGGACCCTCAACCGGCTGGTGCCCCTGGGCCTGTTTGGGGGTGCACCAGCCCACGACATGCACCACCAGAAGCCCAACAGCAACTTTGCACCCTTCTTTTGCCACTGGGACAGGATCTTTGGTACGGCCGCCAGTTTAGAGACAGAGACTGACAAAATCCCCTGGAGAAAAGGAAACTTTTAACCACCAACACAAATCAGATTCACCGTTTTCATCTTTTTTCTCTTTTTGATGGGTTTCAGGGTTTAAGAAGCTTTAAATACGAATGTTTGATTTATTATGCTTTTCATTTAAATGCATTGTCTTGTTTTGCTGCTTGTTCCTAAGATATGTTTTTGATATGTATTAAAAGAAAGTTCCTCTGAATGTGGTACGTTGTTCGCCCAACTCAAGATCTTAAGGCAGCCAGGTTACTCGTTATTTTAAGTAGAGCCACCTTGAAATTCTTTTACAGTGCTATCAGCCAAATGAACCCTTTCATCTTCGGGCAATGCTAGAGTCAACTGTGCCATGCCCTGGGTGGCTTCAGGGCACAGTCAGCGCCTGGCACGATCTGGAGTTGTTACCAGGCTGTGGGGTCCATCCATGCGCTAGAACAGTGCCTGAACAGGAGGATCCACCCAGCAGTCCCCAGCGTTTATTTATTGGTCAGGCTTTGGGGTGTGCAGTAGGCCTTGGACAGAGTGTAAGAGTTAATTGCTCTTGGCATATGGGGTCAGCAACTATGAATTAAATTCAGAGGCTGCACCATTTACCACCTTGTATGACATTAACGTGTTGTGTTATATGTACTGCGGGGATTCTGACCTGTTGAAGTAGAACAGCCTCAAGTCCTATCACGGCAGTGATTCTGCATGAGTTATTCATGGTTTCGGTGGACTTGCCTAATATCAGGCAAAGGTCCACCGGTTTAGCACGCCGAGGTGCTCCGGAGAACATGCACACTCAGCCTTTTCTCTGACACACAAAAGCTCCTTCAGCGCAGGAGGTTTGCGAGGTCTTAGTTTTCCACTTGGGTCCATTAATGAGCCTCCAGGGACTTAACTTCCCACACGCCGCACTGCACACCACGGCTCTCCCCGAAGTCCGCTAAGTCACAAAAGCTGCCTTCACAGGACACCGGCTCCGTGTTACACTTGTACTTTTTCCAGCGGCATTGTGTGTGTGTGTGTGTGTGTGTGTGTGTACACTCTATTTTTCAAACAATTAATTGGAAACGCCTTTTAGCATTCATAGTTCTCATTTGGCTTAGCCGTTACTGCTTCATAAATTAACCGAAATATTCAGAGAGCACCAGGATCAACCTGAATAGTGAATAATTATTTGTATGTTTGGAGACATTTTTCCTGCTTGTCTGGTTACTTAATCAGAGGTACTCTCACACTGTGCGAATATGAGTGTGTTTGTGTATGAACATGTGTGTGTATGTGTGCCTGTGTGCTTGTATCTGTGCAACCACACCACCCAGCTTATGTCCAGGCACCTGAAATCAAACTCTCAAATGGAGCATTCTAGATAAACTTCATGAGAAGATATATCTGTGTGAGACTCATTCATTTAAGAGAACTAGGTTATGTAAAACTTACTGGGGTGAATTTATGATATGAAATATGAAAAAATAACAAGCATTTGTCTTGTAGCAGAGTTGGGATCAATTCCATGCCAAATCAGTCAATACAAGAAGTGAATTTGTCATATTTATGAATGATGGAATGAATGATTGTAATTTTACTGAACTGAATGACCTTCACATTAAAATGGGCCCAGTTAGTAAAAACATACTTCAGAATAACATGGAAATGTGTGGGAGACGCACCGAGAGCCGACTGCCCTTACTGATGGACAGATTTCACTGCAAGGACACAGTTGACCTAGCTGGTTTGCTCAAATAAAAGAAAAATGAAGACATCGTAACAGACCAACCAAATCAAAGGGAAACGTTTATATGAAAATTTATTGAAAATCAAAGTGGTCATATTTATGTGTCCAGACATACAATTAGGGCACCGCAGTAAAATATCAGTAGTTTCAGATCTCTCGTTGTTTTTCATATATTTGGCCGTGAATGCTGATGTTGTATCTTTTGCATTTTGTAATGAGCTGGGGTCCCGAAGGATCGGTTTTGGGCTAATAAATGGTGAAACTGAGGGGTAGTCCCAACAGACAAATTCCTACTACAAAATTAATTAGCAAATAAATCGGGAATAACACTGGAACTCCTTATTTAATTAGGTTTTAAACTCAGTTGTGGAATGTGAATACATTCTTAATAGAACTGTCACTATTTTGGCATCAAAACTTAATTTATTGCTGAAAAGCCTTAGAATGCAATGCTATGAATAGTCCATTAATTGAAATGCCAAGCTCATGAAATTATTTTAAGTTGAATGATTAATTGCACTTACTTGGCTGATAACTCTCAAAATTTAACCACTATTAAGAATTAAGAATTCAGTAACACTTATCAGCAGTTTCCCAAGTATTGTCGAATGAAGGTGTGTTTGCGCAGTACTGACGCATGTTAGTGGAAATATGATAAATGTGTTCCTTTCCAGCTTGTGATTCAATGCAGACTTTGACCTAGCTGTGTTCTGAACCTTGAAAATACTTGATTTGCTTTGTTATATGAATAAGAACAGCAGCACAGCCAAGGACATTCTGCACATGCTGTAGTGTGGAGACGTCTCTTCACACTCCAACCACTAAGTTTCTCACTGAAGCAACCTTTAATAGTCACCCACGTAGTGTGAAGCATCATCTCATTCTCGATGGAAAATGTTTTTTGAGAAATTGCTTGCAGGTCATGAGTGCTATTGCTCACGCTGCAGAAAAGTGTGCTTCACTAAGGCTTTTATCCGAGATGGAACAGGCCTGAATGAATTGTGGAAAGTCGTCTATTTTTCTTTTTTCTCGCCGTGACCATGACAGTGAATGAGTGTGGTTGCCAGCTAACGGTCCCCAGTTGCATTGTCGACTGCCCCATGTCTACAGTACTGTTGTGCACCTTCATAATAGCACCTATTGTACTGCTGAGCTGTGGAGAGAATGCCCTCATTCACAAGGGCATATCACATAATCAAATATAATGGTCTAATACAGCCACTTCTGACTTTGCCATCATAAATGCAGCATGCTGTCAGTCCTCTTTCTCAGTCAACAGTGAATATCTCAATCCTGTATGGCAGAAGCCAAGGATATCTGTGTTTGGTAAGCATTATGCAGAATTTTTTTTGAAAAGTTTTCTCTCTTATTGAAACTCATCTTCTATATTTGGTTGGTTGTGCAGATTATTATTGAAGACAATGAATGTAAGCCTACAGGATGTGGAAAAATATTTTGAGTTCAGGTTTTTGGCAAGCGCACCCTCTTCTGACTAATGAGGAAAATTAAACGTTCTTATAAAATAATTTACACAATATATTTATTGACCAGAAGTAACAACTGCCGTCATATTTAGCATGCTTAAAATGTTCATAAGATCAAGATTTCAGTGCTCATTAAAGTCAATGAAAAAAGTACAAGTTGAGGACAAATTAGGCTATAATAACTTATATTACAGTTGAAACTGATGCAATACAGTATTGGACATGCAGTCTCCAGTGGCCTCCAAAACAGCCAAACAGCCTATGAAAAAGGATGTATCTGATGTTCATGTATCAGATAGCACGTTTTTACAGTACTTGTCAGCCCTGCAGAATCTGTTGATAACTTGGTGGGAGGAACATGAATGCTGTACTTTTCATTCCAATCAAAGACTGGTCAAATCACATTTGGGAACAAGATATTTCACTTGGTACCTCTCCCTCCTCATTCCCCTCTTGGAACACAGCTTTACATGTTCTCTTCAGACAATGTGAGGGACCCAAAAAACCTGTGTGCAACAGTTGGTGAACCATAAATCAATAAATCATTTATTCATAACTGTTCTGCCTGCCAATGTATTCATTTTTAAATTACATATTGCATTTAGAACCATGTGGCGCTAATGAACTTGCAATATGGCTCTCGGGCTGCTTGTGCAGAAATTCATCATAAATGATTAAATGCTCATTATCTTGCCTGAACAGCACTGAATAAGCAGAGGGAGTGCAGTGTGACTCATCTTTTATATTTCGCTGGAATGAAGAGGTACCAGGCCAGTTTCACGTGATTAATCAAGTGAAGATATAAACCATGTGATGCAAGTACACAGTTGGTAGAGTAATTATTGCAGGACCTGTTGAATCCATTTGCCCGTGAGAAGCCCTATGAAATGTTGGCTCATAGCTCCTGCTGGGCACTTCATGTAGTGCAGGTAATGATGTCATTCTTTATCACTGTGTGAGTGGATCTTTGATTATGGCTATGCAGGACTGTACCCTTTACCCGAATGGCAGTGTTCAAAGTCACTGGGTTCATTGAGCCGCTGTGTTTCATAAACCTTTCATCACACCACATATATGTTTAAAATTTAAACATAATTTTGCTTCGGTTTAGTTTTGGATGACAGGCAAGCCTTCTGCCTACTCATATTGAGAGCTAGCATTCCTCAAAAAAGGGTCCTCAACCCCAGTCTTGTTGGGGATTTAAGATGAAAACTAATACCAGTAGTGGACATGAATGAGAATGCTGCATGACTGTTGCCCGGACAAAATATACGGTTACCCTATGAGCTAACTGGAGGGGTAATAATTAGTCATGAATTTGTAACCATACTCACGGTGAATGTAAATGCAAAAAGAGAGTCCCAGTCTTTCTTACGCTATAATTGGAAACATGCTACAAAATTGAACCAGTGAAAGGGAACAGGTGGGGTGGAGTGGGGGGTGGAGGGCTTGTATCTGTAACCATGCAGCAAACCCATGTAGCCTCTTTTTTCCTCCTTCATCTGCACCACTTGATTAACATCTTTTTTTTCTTCTAATGAGGCCCACAGGTACGCGAGGGGAGATTACATCTTATGACACAGAACACAGAGAGCGAAGGATGGCAGTTAAGCTCTTTTTGAAGAGGTCTCCTGAAAACCCCTAGTCAAGAGGGTTAGTGTGATTAGATGTTTAGCTGTCCGCTGTCTTGTTGTGGAGGTTGGGCGGTCACAGACGGCTATGATGTGGAGTGTGGATTTTTAAAAACCCAATTTTTTTTTACCCCCCAAGCTCACGCACCTCATGAAATGAAAATGACATGGCTGGAGAATTGTTGTTGGGAGTGTTTACGCATGCCAGGCACACCTCAGTAATGCCCTTGAACCCTTGAAATGAACTCATTGAGACTCATCACTGAAGGGAGGATGAACCTGACATGCCACAACGGCATGGCTAAACGTGTTCCCGCAAAGCAGGTGTTAATGAATCTGGAAGTGAGAAGAAAAAAGCACAGGGGACAAAAAAAATAAATAAATAAATAAATAAAATATATATATATATTCATCAACAATGCAAGCTGACAGAGCAGGGTCAATGCTGAATGCATTATCCCTTCATGGGCGGGGCATTTGTTCCTGTGGCAACAGTCTACGGCATGTATACGAACCCAGTGGAATTGATGCACAAACGATCATATTTGTGACAATATAACCCCTCGACAAATGTATTTGAACCGCTTTGAAAACGTTTGAAAGAAACGGTAAATGATTCATGAAACCCTGTGAAAAGAGAAAGTAATTCCACCTTTGTGTGATAAGAACGGTTCATGAATATCAAAGTAATTTGTCACTTTGTGAGTGAAAATGTCAAGCAAATACATACAATTTCAGGAATTGTGAGGCAGTGACCATTGTTCGCGTCTCCTTTACTGTGAATGCAAAAAATCTTTAATAAATCACATTTCTGTATTTTTCTGTGCACTGTCTTTGTATGGTCAGTAAAGAGCAATTTGATTAACACTGGCGGAAACCAATGCTACGGAAAGGTTATATATGTACATGATACAGATTGCCTTATGAAACTGATAAAAATTCCCTTTCATTAATAAAGTGAAGAGACAAGACCTTGACAGGGTAATTTGAATGTAGATTAGTGATTCATAGAAGCAGTGTGGGCACTCAGGAACAAATCAATGGCATCCCCTACATCTATATTGGCTACATGCAGTTGATTCCCTTTGGGGGGTGAATGGTCAGGGCCAGTTTGCATATTATTTTATCAGTGAAACAAATTCCTCACCAGAAGTTCAATAACAACTTTCTATTTCAAGGTTCAGATTGAGAGAGTGAAAGAGAAAGAGAGTGAGAGAGAGAGAGAGAGAGAGAGAGTGATGGATTGTATGTGACAACCTGTCATCAGTACAGAAGGGCAATGACTGTCGTAACCTGCAGGTAATTACATACCGTGTAGCACAAATATGGCAGTATGTTAATTTTGCTGTTTATATCATATGTGCATATAATATGTGTGTATTAGTTTACAGGTTGTAGAGTTGATTTTTATTTTATATTATTATTATTATTATTATTATTGTTTTTTTAATTTAATTAATTAATCTATTTTTGTTATTAATGTTGTGTGTGTATGTGTGTGTGTGAGAGAGAGAGAGAGAGAGAGAGAGAGAGGAAAACAACATTCTGCACTGCTATAAAATCCAAAGGGCTTGTATGTTTGTATGTATGTATGCCTGTGGAGGCATTGTCTTGGATAGGTGCTGCCTCCTCTGGTCCTGATCACATTTGAGGGTCTCAGCTGCATCTAATCTCAGGCTACAGATGGATAAAACTGCCTCCTCGAAATGTTTGTGTGTGAACTCTCAGGGCTTGCATCATCATTTCAGGATCCCACATAATCTGCTTCTCCTGGAGTCTCTTTTCAAACCAAACAGAACCAGGCAAACCCAGGCAAGCCATGCCCGCCTCATTTCTCTGCACACTCACACACACACACACACGCGTAAACATGCACCCATGCATGCACGCATGCACGCACACACATATTTTTAACATCTTGTAAAAAGGATAAATTGATCTGAAAACACAGAGGGTCTCCTATTTGCTTTGTTTTTTTCAATGGTTGTCTTATGGGAATAAACCCCACCCAGTGTTTTCTTCCCCTGAAGGAGAAATATAATGGAACCCACCCATTCTTCTTTCAGCATTTAGGCAGCTTGACTGATGCCGGACCCCAGGCTTTTGTCTCCAGGAGCCCATTCCATTAACCCTGAGGGCCTCCGGTTCCTTTGTTTACTCACACTGCATCTTCATTCCAAGAATCCCGTCGATATAACACTGGAGTCACAACGCCCCAAACTAATTTAACAAAAGCCCACGCTAAACTGAGTTATTTTAGCCACTGTAAGTCTGATCGATGATCTATAATCTATAGGAATCTTTCTCTATATCGCTAACCTTTCCAATCTCCTGAACCAGAGACATGCCCCTGACTTGTGCCATCCCCACCTCATTACTCTCCTCCTTTGTTCATTAGCTGCCTCAGCTTCAGTCCTGCTGCAGTATTGCTGTTGGCCGCTAAAGCAAGACTGCCTGTTCATACATGGCATGTCTGTGCCAGACCTACCGTATATTTTTCATACCTCGGTCAAGCTACTGTAGGCCTATTGCAATTTTAAAATATAGCAAAGGGGCTGGGGGGTGGGTGGACAGTTTCAAACTTGGCAGACTGCCTTCAAGGACCGGATTCAATCAACATTTGTCACATAACGCAAGACTACATGCTAAAAGTTCAATTGGCCAAAAGAACTCTCAATTGTGTTTGTTGATACAGAATAACACTTTTAGGCATTTTGTTCAGGAAAAGGTGTAGAGATGTTGAAAGTAATTTTTTGGGGGTACCTGAATTGAAATGAGGCTAAGATAGAAACCCTTACGTGATAGCTTGGCTTTCAGAGAAGCACCGCCAAGAAAAACTCACCGTTTCTTTTGTGGCCATCCGTCCCTTGTCCACTGTTCGAAAGGGACCCTGGAAGATCACTGGAGGGAGGGCAGAAGAGTGCATCTGGACTGGGAGTGTCAGACCTAGCGGAGAGGATTCCATAGGCCTGACTCAGTTGATGATCTGCAGAGAGTGGCAGCCCCCAGACATTACCAGCACCGGTCATGTCTGTACTGAACCTTTCTCTGTATTCTGGCTGTTAACATCAAAATTGGGCAGGTACACGTTTCGTTTGTGCCAGCTGAGAATGACAGAGCTGAGCACAAAACAATCAAACCTTTCTGTCAAAATTTGTTCACACTCTCAAGTAATTAAACATAGTACAGTTGAAGAGATAAAACTAAGTTTTATGACACTTTAATTGGATGACATGTCATAAAGTCTACACAACGCTTCCTTATGATTGACAAAACAGCAGTCATGATAACATATTACACCTTGTGTGAAATTTATTCTGACATTAATTATCCAGATATATTCGCACTTTCCCTTAAAATCATAATGTGAACTGTCCAACATCCAAAGGGTGAAAGGCATTTTTTACTATGTGTAGGTGCAGTGCAGGTACGCTACACATACAGTACTTATGAAGTTACCGTGTACTTACAGTACATTCAAGCTCTTATTAGGGTCACTTAATGTGCAAGGGGGCACTCAGAACAATAACTCTCAATCACTGCTCACTCTGCCCAGGTAGATCATCTTACTTATATCAATATTTTCTACCTACTAAAGGCATTTTGCATATGTGGCAGAGCTTAAAATGCACAGTTCAAAAAAATCCTGTTCAGTGCATTAAATATCTGCATCGGATGTAGGGAAATTGATGAACCTTCTGTGAAATTGTGTGATTCTTGTTTAAAAGATTCTCTCAGTGTATCTTCGAGGTCTATACCTGTGTCTCCATCTTGCTTTTGCCTGGATTTCCGCCAGCAATTTAGAAGCGGAGAAATTCACGCTAAAATGGTCCCTCGTTAATTGCCTGAACTTTAGTGAGTTCAACGGAATACATAATCAGCCACACTTATGGCATGTCCTCTCATTATTTGCACCCTTAAATGCATGTATTCATATGCATTAAAGAGAGAAAGCACCTTGTGATGACTCACGTAGATGACACTCATACTGAGCTTCCAGCACCGTGTGCCTGTTTGATGCATATGACGCATGTTTCTATGGCAGAATGCATCGTAATGTGTCAATTCACCTGCACCGAAGTTTCTTAACTTCTTTTTCATGAAGATTATTTAAAAAAAGAATGACAAATTATGCAGATTTTACACAAGCTATTTCTAAAACAAAGCATGAATAAGTTATATGTATAAATGTGTATAAACAACATCAAGGCATTTTTGGAACATTCATAGTTATGAATCATTATTCTGTCACTGGTGAGCATTTCATGGACACTGTGCAGATGCAGATCTTGACATTGTCAAAAGTTTTACATATTTTGAAAATACATTTTATCTGGCATGTTTTCTCGGCGTTCAAAGGGCCAAGAGTGATTCTTTGGAGGGCCGCGCTAGCCCTGAGTGGCCAGTCGAACTGCCCTGCTCAGCTACAAATCTGCAGGGCTGATGGGGCACTGTGGGAGCCTTAGTTATGACAGGCTTTTCTGGACTTGAGCAGATCTGTTCGCTCATCCATCTTTAAAACAGAGGTCACTTCGCCTGGGACTCTGGAAGCAATGATCCTTCTGCTCTTTTGCTGTCACCTGAAAAAGTGTAATGGTACACACAGAAATGCGGAGCACTTGCAGTTTTAGTACTGCACAATAAGCTCTACAGCTTGGACTTGGACACGCATTGAGACAGTGGAGATTTGCATGTCTTGCACTGTTTCAGATCTGGTGTGAAGACACAAGAGACAAATACCTCCAATAACGCATTTAGCTCTAGTAATCATGTGCTGTCCTGTTTAACATGGTACTGTACCTTATACCCCGGTCAACGAATGTGAAACTAGCAGCATAAAGCAGACCTTTAAAAATAAGATTTGTCGTAATGGACTACCAGATTTCCACTGAAGAGTGCTTGCTGCCAAACAGTAGTGTACGATGCTGCCACACCAACTGGGCAAAACAGCCGTCTTTTTTTGCAACCTTTTACATACTGTAGCCTAGACAAGTGGCATTTCCTTCATGTCCATCATACTTCCTGGCAGCTAAATTATAACATAAATCAGGCATTATCAACCCCGGTCCAGGAGAGCGGCATAGTTGATTGGTTTCTATTATTATGCAGAACATAATTGATCAATTAAAGTGGCTTTAATTGATCAATTACATATTTAACTCGCCTCGCTTTGAGGTGAAAACAATAAACCAGCACACCCGATTGGCCGGCTAGGGGTTGAGGACCCCTTGGCAACAATCATGAAACGGATGATAAATCATCGCTCCTCCTTTGGAGACAGCCTCGGCTGTGCCCAAGAATCCTGGAGAGATTTCAGGAAGCGATGGTCGGACAGAGAAATGCACGGCCAGCCATCTGGAGTGGCACAGAAGGGACATTCGGGAATGTTTATGGGACTGGGAATACTGAACTGGGAAAGGGAATGCATTCTTTCATTTCCAATCCAGATCATTTAGATGACTTGGCCTTTTGGAAAAGGGGGGGGGGCGGGGCGGTCATTAATAAATATGGCAGATTTGGGAATGCTCTGTACAGAAGGGGGGTCTGTGTCTGATGGATTGACTGTAGTGGTGGAGATAGCATGCTGTGTAAGTGAAACTCCTTCATTGAGTAGGAGTGGTGGAGAAAGCATGCTGTATAAGTGAAACTCCTTCATTGAGTAGGACATACTTTTAAGTTATCCCCACACCTTAGCTGTTACCCCATTGGAGCAGGTTTCTGGCATGGCTGTCTAAAGCCTGTATAATACCTGTGCAGTTGAATGGTAATTACATTGATTTTCTGGTGCTGCTCATTCACAAAATTTTCATTGATTACAAAGGCTGTGTTCAGTTATAATAAATAGCTCCACTAGACGAAAGACTTCTCCTGAGCTGCAATATCTAGCCAGTGGTAAATCTGCATGGAGAAACATTTGAACATCAAAAAGGTTAACACTGATTTTACAATCAGGCATGGTTTTGTAAAGAGGAAAATTGGTTGGTTGACAAGAGAGTGTTCTTGTGCTTTGTCAGGAAATGTAGAATTTGCATCAAACAATTTAGTAAATGCTCTTGAGGAATGCTTCTTACAAACAATTCAATCTAGAAGCACAGTACTAAACATATAAAATTAACTAAGCAACAGAAAACTGTACAAACAAGTGCAAGATCATGTTTTTTAAAATTAATTACTATATGAACATAAAATCTGTTTATTTCTGCTCATGGTGATACTGTTCAAGGTTTTTAGTGGAGTACGATTCTTTTGAATTTATTTTGAAGAAAATTTTTTTACAAAACAAAGGACAAAGTGAATTCAAATCCAGTGTCAATATACTTGCTCTGACCCCTGACCCTCACTTTTTTTCTGAAAATATGAAAATTTGCCAAATGAAGGGTACATAAAGGGATTCAATTTTGATAAGAGTATAGGGGTCTAATATTTTCCTCAAATACCACCGTACATGAAGAAAACAACTTTTTCTGGTGGATTCTGAAAACTCTGCTGTCAGATTCAAGCTTCTATGAATCAAGTCTACTGAAAACACCTTGTCAAAACGCCACAACGATTCGGGGTAGCCTGCTTCAAGTGTCAACGTAACGAAACATTTATGGCAGTTAAATTGTAAAAAGGTATTCAGTTCTTAAAGACGAGAGAAATAACTGACAGAACATAAAAAGCGAAATACAACTACATGACTTCGTGAATCATGCTAGAATAAATTAGATGGAAATGTCATATCTATAATCATAGACTTGAATGTGTACGTATTGCCGCTGGTCTTAGCTTTTTAAGTTCCACTTATTTCACCTGGTAATCGAAGAGAGAGAGAGAGAGAGAGAGAGAGAGAGAGCTTTTCTCTGGTATCTGTAATGTACGAGCATTAAGGCTAAAACTGCTCAGAAATCAGCCGCAAGGCTAAACAAAATCACAGCAGCTGTCATATATTATGTACTTGAGGCTCGCTTCCCCTTTCAGGAGCCCATCCCCCGTTAAGGGATTAATAAAATCAAGGAGTTTTAAAAAAACCAGAAGTAAGGCAGTGGGCCGCGATCGGAGATCGATCGGCTCCTTTGTCCTCCCTGGGGGTTCAAACGTAGTAGCCTAGCCTACGTCCTATTCTCCGAAAAAGGAAGAAGAAAAACTCTTAAGACATGGCCATAAATTGAAGGAGAACGGAAATGCAGACAAGTGAATGACTGAGCTGTACAGCACGCTCGTTTTACTTTTACTGAGTTGGAGCCTTCTGCATTTCGAGTGTAGGTCCTAGCTACTCGTGGTCCAGGGGTTGTCATGGTTATCCACCGCTGGAATGTGAATTTCAGCACTAGTGACAGCTCCCTTTTAAACTTGAGCACAAATATGAGCTTCCTAGAACCCGTGGTGCCACAGCACCCATCCGGTTTGAGTAGGGCTGGCCACACGGTGGTGGCAGTATTCCTTGGACTCATCTTCATTCTCGGAGTCCTGAACAATTTCCTCGTTCTCCTAATTTTCGCGAAGTTTCAGTCGCTCAGGACGCCCATCAACCTGATTCTGTTGAACATCAGCGTGAGCGATATGCTCGTGTGCATATTTGGCACTCCGTTCAGCTTCGCCGCGAGCCTCCACGGACGATGGCTCATAGGACATCAAGGGTGCATGTGGTACGGCTTCGCCAACTCACTTTTCGGTAAGTTTTCCGAAATCGAAAGTTTCTTATGTCGTTATTTAATAAAATACTATTATTATATACTAAAATATATAGTGATCAACCATTGAGTGCACGATAAAATAAATATTATATTTATATTTTTGATTATATTTATGTGCTTTTCGCATTTTGGTGCCATTTCTGTTTTAAGAATTAAATAGTTAATTATGGTAACATAAGCAACACTCACGGACAACGACCGTTTGTCTACGTTGTGCATGGTAGGTATAATTCTTCCATTGTGGAAACTTCTGGAGTACGAATGTTGTTACACTGTTCACCGATTGCACAGAATATTATATGCAGCTTCCAGTTTCGTCCCTCTGGAAGCAGTAGCTTAATACGTATTTAGTGAGCGTGAATTTCCGGGAAACAGCACTCTGTGCGATTTATTCAGAAGCATTCTGAACACATCCTCAAAGGAAAAAGTCTGTTTACCTGGTTAATTGATTTCAAAAAGTTGTAGAATCTATTTGGAATGAAGGACTATATCGCAAACATCTTCCAAGAGGTCCAAAGGGTTAGGCTAAGGCATATAATTTAATTAACTCGGGCGGGATTTGATGATGTTGATTGATGTTTTAAAATGGAATAATAATGTAGTTTAAAGAAGCAGTCAGGTTGCCAGTTATTTAGCAGGACATACCGCAGTCTCTTCAATGAAAACATGTGTGTGTGTGTGTGTGTGTGTGTGTGATGATTACATCTGAATAAATCAATCAATAAATAAAATGTTATTTAATCTTTGAGAAAAATGCACATTTACATATATTAATTTTGCAGAAACTTTTCCTGGGAAATGCAATGCATATGACTGGACCATATAAACAGTGGTAGCCTACTGTAAGATCACACAAATCATGTAAAATAATGTAAAATAAAATAAAATATTAATATTAACAGATTAAAATAATATAAAACAATAACACAAGAAAATGTGTGATTATACACAAGTCATGTTGTGTGTGTGTGTGTGTGTGTGGGGTGGGGGGGGAGTCAATGGTTTTTTGTTATTATTGTTAAAGGCATACTATGCAGGATTGTTGCCTTGGAAATATTGCAAAATACAAATTACAAATCCACCTTCAGTCATATCTGTTATGCACTAGCAATCTGTCCTTGCGTGCATTCACCAAATCTACGGTCCTCTGTCTGTATTTCTTCTTCTAAAATGTGTTCGGGACATTTCTGGACATGATGCTATTTTCTGTGTGGCAATAAGGTGTGACTACAGAGCTTGTGTGTGATCAGGTTTCAGCAGAGCATTTGTAGTCAGCTACTGCAATTGCAGAGTTGGAGAAGCACAAGTACTGTACAGTGAAGTGAAATGAAAAACCAAAAGAGTTTGTTCAAAAACCAGAGTCAACCTTTTTCTTAATGACAGCTGAAGTTCACGAATGGTATGAAAAGTGTAGCGAAGTTGGCATGTTTTCTGTGGGAGCTGTAAGTAACATTATTTCTCGCTACCCAGTTAGCTAGGTTAGGTAGTCGGGTAGCCAAAGTCTGGTACTCTGGGGTGAGTGGGCAGGTTTGAAGATGAAGGAGGATATTTATTTTATTGTAAACACATGAATACAGCATGGATAAAAGAAAAACTTCATAGTATGCCTTTAAACAGTGGTTTGAAAGGCACCAGGGTATTCTGAAATGTATGGTTTGCTGGTTCAGCCACTGGGGGCCCAAGAATCAAGTAGACGTGTGACTGAGATTGTCCTTCACAAGTATAAGAGAGGAGCAGAGGTCTTATAAAAGGTCAAGTAAGAGGGGGAAACTTTGTATTCGAACTATGAATGCCTGAGAGTTTTGAATCTAGTGCTAGCCATTGGAGGGAGATGAGCAGAGGTGGATTTCTGCGACACTGTATCTATATGCATTCAGAGATGCATGGGGAGGCTAATTTAGGAGCTTTTCCATGTCTTAGTGCATCTGTGAATGCATATAGATACAGTGTAGCACAAATTCACCTCTGATATATATATATATATATATATATACATACATATTTACATATATTGAGCTTTTCTGCAGAACTACAGTATACTTATGTTATGCTGTGGTATGTGGCAGTCTATATATATCATTAAGGAAATATAATTTGTAAAAGCTGCTGTTACTATTAAATGTGATGTTTTATATAAACACAAATGATAACTTGTGGAAAAGATGGCTGGAAAGATGTTCTAAAGCTCATTTTGAGTGGATTGGGGTGGATGTATCTTCTGCAGAAGAAAGGATCATTCCCTGAGGCGTTCCCATTGACAGATGAAAAAGATTGCCATGGCAATGCTCCAGTGGGTTTCATGAGTTAATATTCCTGAAAATGCACTTAGAGCCAGAGCTGTATGGGTTATATTATTCAACATGCTCGCCAATTGTTGGATATTGATAGAATCTAAAGTGCATTCATTACAGATATGTGGGCTTGTCTTTTGTGAATATAGTTAGCTAAATTAAATTCCTTTGAGCTTTGCACCTGTTTTTAACTTAAAGGGCTGGAAGAGGGGTATAATTTTTTTCCACTTTATTCCATTCAACCCACTGATGAGTTAATTTTGTGCTTCAACCAAACGTCCCAATTGCAATATGGCCTTCACAGTTGTAATTTTTATTCCCTTCACGAGAAATGATGTGGAAATTTGCAGGGGAAGGAGAAGATGCTAAATATAAATCTTGTTACCTGTTTGTTGTGGGGGGAGGTGCACACTAGCGCATATGTACTCCAAAATGCCTACATCCAGCCACTGCTACTTTAAATGGTTAACATCACCAAAAAATGTAAATTTTATATTTTATTAATCTTTTATTCAAAATCAATAGACAATACTTTGGCTGTACAATTTACCTCATAAGGACTACATTTCCTAAAACACTGACAAAGACTGATCTGCTGTTTTCATTACTCAGCCATATATATTTTTATTGTTATAATATAATATAATATAATATAATATAATATAATATAATATAATATAATATAATATAATATAATATAATATGCTACATTTCAGCTATGGATTTGGCTATGAAACTTCTTCTTTAAACTCAACACAGCTCGGGGCACCCTAACCCCTGGGCCCTTCCTCCTCCCCCTCCCTGGTCTCCCTCAGGCATCGTGTCCCTGGTGTCCCTGTCCGTCCTCTCCTACGAGCGCTACACCACGGTGCTGCGCTGCGCCAAGGCGGACGTCTCCGACTACAGGAAGGCCTGGCTGTGCGTGGCGGGGTCCTGGCTCTACGCCCTCCTGTGGACGGTCCCGCCCTTCCTGGGCTGGAGCAGCTACGGGCCCGAGGGCGCGGGCACTTCCTGCTCGGTGCAGTGGCACCGGCGCTCGGCCGGCAGCGTCTCCTACGTGGTCTGCCTGTTCGTCTTCTGCCTGCTGCTCCCCCTGCTGCTCATGGTCTTGTGCTACGGGAGGATCCTCGTCGCTGTTCGGGGGGTAAGTACCTAGCCTCTCTGCGCTGCCCGCCCTTCTCCCACCGAGAAAATGGAAGCACCGCTATGTATTTCCAATACATATTTATTTGAGCCCAGTCTGCTGGAGAGGCCAAAGGTGATTATGAACGTTCAATGTCATTTAAACTCTGCTAATTACTGAACAAATATGGTGAAGTGAACCACAACATGGCTAACACATGACTGGTCCCAACACTCCACCTGTCTCCCTTTCCACCGCACCTTTTCAGAGACATCAAGACGAAATAACAATGTAGGGCGTCAGTCACACAAACAAGTGCTTTAAATTAGTGTCTGGGGGGGTCTCATTTCAATATTGGCCCCTCCGTCAACCTCAAATACCCTTTACGTTCTAAAAGTCGATAGTCAGTAAGCTGCCGTGCTAGAGTAATGAAAAAAGCACGGTAAATCCATCGCCATTGAGTGGATTGTTGAATTGTTTGTTTTCTTCACAAATCTGTGAAAAAACCTAAATAGTATTTTCACGCCCCCAACAACAACGAAAAAAAAAAACACTCAATACCTCATGTCTCAAGCGATCGTTATATTATAACAAAGGGGTGCCTGCCCCCCCCCCCCCCCCCCCAGACTGTGTCCTGCGGAACAAGAACAGTGCGATAATGAGGTCCATGCTCCATTTTCCTCTTACAATTTTGCGGCCCATTTTCTCCTTTAGCCCACGATATAATGGCCCCCCACTAATGACCGGGAGCCGGCTCCAGTGGCTGGAGACAGATATCACAGTGCGAGCCCATTTAAAGTTAGCCGCGCTGTTTTTATTTATATTTAAAGGCTTTCAGAGTGCCGTTTTCTATTGATTTGTCTTCAGAAAAAACCCCACGAAGACGGTGCAGTGGGGAGTCGGGTTAACTGTCGCACAGGGGTCACTGGCCCACTCGGGTCTGTGAGTCATCCTCGCTGAAGAGGAATTACGTAAGGTGCCATCCGAGCGAGGGAACATGTAATTACCCCCACAACCGGTGGTAAAGCGACTGCATTTGCCAGCCCCCGGTTTTACAAAGGAGCACTTGTTGGTATTTTTAGAATCTTGGGGCTTGTCTGTTACTATTGGCAACCACCTGTTGTGCAACTCAGTTCCTTTCTTCTAGGATTTCTCTGTACATCTGTGAGACTGGGGATTTGTGTTCAATTAAGGCAATGAGTGGCCTCTTTCTGGCCAGGGGCTTTTCGTGGAAAGTGATTACCAACCTGTTTAAAAGCCAACTGAAGTGTCTATAAACACACCAGCCCATGGCATCCTTGTGAATGTAAATCATACAATGGGAATCAGTCAATGAAGTACTTTATAGATCCATGGTCTCATATGGATTTTGTGCCATCTTTTTTACGGCAACAACTGTCTTGGAATAATATTTTACAGGCCGGTTGTTTAAAACAATCCTCTAACAGCCCTACTTCACAACAAGCCTCCAGCCACAAAGTCAATCGGGCCAAGTATTTAAAATCAATGACCAGTATGATGAATATACTGCAGGGTATGATGCCAAATAAGCGTTGGTACGTTTCACAGACATACTGCTCTCTTCATCATTTGATAATACTAAGGGCAATTATACAATGGCAGGTGAAATTCTGAGAAGAAATGATTTAGAAATTCTATAAATGAGTTATTTTGAAGGCATGTCTTCAATCAGCCACATCCAAATATTCAAAGAATGTTGTTAGAAAATGTTAAGAACATAGCAATACTAAGCAATGTATTTCGGCCTGAATTGCGGTATTGATTTTATAGAATATCAGATGTACTCCAGAGTCCTGACATCAGCTGTGCAGCGTTAATACTGTGTAACTTATTCTTTCACCAATTCAAACCACCCTTCTACCACCAAGTGCCTCAATATATAAACCAGCCTGGCTGGCCAATCAACAGCGATTCTAGTCTCCTTCACTTTTCTCCCTCAGCCATGAGTTTAAACATACATGTGATGTGGTGTAAGATAGCAGGAAATTGCACTTGTTACTCCATTGGCAGTGTGCTAGCTCGAGAGGTTGGAAGCGTGGAACGGAGATCACGAGTCAGCCATTATATTATCTATTATTATTATCTATTCAAAAAATCAACTTAATCTTTTAAGAGACATGAGCATCTGCAAAGCAGGCATAATGTTGCCGTGTTGTACTTTTGTAAGGCAGACAGAGGTGGAAAGTCCAGGGGTCAGAAAGTAAAAGACCTGCCACGTTTGTCTTCCACCCTTGAACTCAGACAGCTGACTTCACTAATTAGTTTTACCTGGCTGAAGAATTGTGCAATTTCACAAATCCAGGTGCTGGGAACAGAATACTGAAGAGGACATGTACTTTCTGAACCTGCAGTAGGTACTTGTGTAGCCACAGTGTATACCTTAAGAAATATACAACAACAAAAACAAGTAAAAGGTTTCTTTCAAAAATGCGTCAAAGAATTTATGGCATGTGGGATTTGTACTATGATTGGACCACAACAAGCAATATTATACATATTTATTATAGATTTATTATCCTATATTTATCCTACCTGTGATAGTATGTTTGGCCCGGGACGACTGAGAAGAAGCATGACTCAGAGCACCCCCCACAGGTGACAAAGATCAACCTGACGTCTGCGCAGAGGTGGGAGAACCACATCCTGGTGATGGTGGTGTCCATGGTAACCTGCTACCTGCTGTGCTGGATGCCGTACGGGGTGGTGGCGCTGTTGGCCACCTTCGGAAGGATGGGCCTGATCGACCCCGTCGCCAGCATTGTGCCCTCCATCTTGGCCAAGAGCAGCACGGTGTTCAACCCCATCATTTACGTGCTCCTGAACAACCAGGTGAGCCACTAGGGCAGGGGTGCACAACTCCGGTCCTGGAGAGCCGATCTGTGTGCTGGTTTTTGTTCCAACCGATTGCCATTTCTTACAGCTCTGTAAACTATGCTGCTTCACTCCTGTACTTGAGCACGGTGAAATCTCGGATAAACCGGCAGACTGTGACTCTAGTTGTTGCTTGTACACGTCAGATCAAGATATGATTCGGCCAATTCAATAAATGTTGGGAAATGTTGGCACAAAATCCTGAAATGGATTGGCCCTTGTTGTGCACCCCTGCACTAGAGGAAGTGATATTGTGATTATTATTGAATTTGTGCGGTGAGCATCGAGCCCCTGTCTGTTGGCCCCTCGGCTTGTGGATTTCACTGCAGTGGAGTTCGTGCTCTTTGTCATGTCATTTCTGAGAACACCCTGCGTACCAGTGTAAGAAAAGCCCCAAATTTAAATAAAATTCTGATTATTATCATTATGATTTTGGTCATGATTACACAGCATGCAAGATTTTGTTTTCAAAATGTCACGCAAGCCAGGGCGTGAAACATAACTTTAGATTAAATATGGACAACAACTAAGAGTACCCAGCATCTGTGCCAGATTGACACATTTTAGACAAAAAAAGGATTTATGCAAAGTCATTGCTAAATGGTTTACAACAAAAAAATGAACCTTGGCAAGATGAAGTGTAATGTTTGGTATTGTTCAAGCAGCCCATTGTTGTGGGGTTTAGGGGACTGGGATCGTAATGAGCAGTCAAACTCAAGCACCTGGTTGGACCCAGCTGTGATGCACCATTAGGTGCTCAAAAATGTATTAGTTCAGTGAAATATCCAGCTGCATAAACTGGCAGTTTATAAAAAGCAGGCTTTGTCCAAGATAGTTGTTATCTACAAGGGAGACGTGGATAGCATTGCAAATACAGGGGGCAAGAGGACGTTGTACCATTCAGACAAGGTTTGTAACAGGCTATCATTGCCGAAGGAGGGGTTTGATAAATTTTTTTCAGCTGAATAATATGTCACCATCAGCCAAATAAGCTACCAGCTACTTTAAGCTTTCACAAAAAAAGCAAGGACTTGCATCTGTTGTACTGCTCCTGATTGTATAACAAGGTTTTCTTAAGATGAAGGAGTACTTGATCAGTGTTATCAGTGTTCTAGTTTTATTATAAACCATAAATATATTCAGCCATCCTACCTGCCGTAATATAGCTTTACATACATATGTTTAATGGGGCTGTTCCAGATTATTCAGTTTATAAGAGGATTTTTGCAAGGCTGAGATGAAATGAATATCTACTGTGAAGTTGTAGAATTACGGTTAATGTTCTGTATGCAATATGGCAGGATCTGTAGGTCAAGGCTATACTTGATTCATCACCCCAATTAATCTACCAATTGCTACATTACATTAAGCTAGTATGTCACTACACGAAGAACTTAAACTTCATCTGGGCATACCCCCTAAGAGCCCCTGCCCCTGTCTTATTACAATGTCTATTTATTATTAAGCTATGCTACGCATGACAAAAACTACACACAGCACTCCGTTCAGCCAACTGCTCCTAGCTGCTTGCACTCATCCTGGTACGTCATAAAAGTGTTCCGGCCTATTTGATCTTCTTCAGGCACTAATGTAATGACTGTATGATTTTACTTTGATGTGTGGCTGTGTGTAAGCAAGCAACTAAGTAAGTAAGCAAGTAAGTAAATAAATGCGGACATTGACAAAGGAAAGTGAATCTCTTTTTTTTTTTGCGGGCTGCCAGTTTTACAGGTGCTTTGTGGCCTTCGTGAGGTGCCAGGCGGACCCCCTGTCCAGCCACACCTTCCACACTCAGCAGAGCAGCAGAGTAGAGGACCATCCGCCCGCTAACAGCCGCCATCTCCACCCCCCGAAGGCCGGGCCCCTCCCTGGCAAGCAGGCTCCCTGCCCGGGGGGCCCAGTGGGCTCTCAGACACAGCAGGGGGATAGCACCCTGATCCTGGTGGTGCACTACATGCCCTGAGCTCCAGGGAGCGCCCAGGACAGAGACGGGAAGCCCCCACTCAACCCCACTGCACGCCCCCTTGAGGGTGGCCACGTGACTCTGAATCACTACATCAAAAGACATGAGGAAGATTCCTGGCTTCAAAATCTGGTCACTTTGTGGGCCGTCTGGGGTATGGGTATGAGTCCTGATCGTTGCATTAGCGACTCCTACTGGTTGGTCGGGGCGCCTGTTCAGCAGGGAGGGGATCTGGGGGAGATAGCGTGAACCTCCGTGCACGTCACGCTCTCCCAGTGAAACTCCTTGCTGTTAGGTGAAAAGAAGCGGCTGGCGAATCCACATGTATTGGAGGCTGGCATGTGGTAGTCTACACCCTCCCCAGCCCGACAGAGGATAGCGCATCGACCAGGACTACGATACACACGGTGAATTGGTATAGCGACTAAATTGGGGAGAAAATGGCAAAAAAAATAATAATCTGGTCACTTTGTGCACACTTGTGCAATAACTGAAGTTTGTGCTCCAGCCCCCCCTACATTGATCAGATGTTTACATGTTTGTTTGTTTTTTGCCAGCCTGATAGTGTGACAGTTCCATCATATATTGGTCTTCCCCTCCCCTAAACTGATCCACCCTTGCCACTGTATCCATTCTTCATAATATTTGAGGACAATGTCTGTCTTATAAAATAATAATAATAATAATAATAATAATAATATAACAACAACAATAATAATAACTTTATGTACATGGCACATTTATATAAATAATATATAAATAATATATTGGCACATAAATAATAATAAATAATACATATTAATAAAAATAATAAAATAAACAATGGCAATAAAGCAAGATAAAACAAGAGAACAACAACAAGTTGAACAAAGCTAAACCATATGTATACGCATTTCCCTGTATATATGAGCATCAAGTAGCTGGCACAAATGTAAGATAAATACAGGATGTTATCCCGTTCCAAGCTAATGATGAACACACAAACACACACACACACACGCACAGACAAACACATGCGCACACGCACACACATACACACACACACACACCTGCATTTTTGAATAACTGTGGAAGGGCCAATGAGAAACCTCTGGAGTCCACAGCAAGTAATTGCATAATAAGAGGCCAAATAGTGTGTGGCTGTGGAAGCTATATATACCCTGTTTAATTTGAATCTAAATTAGATTTGTGTTCCTTATTTATTTTAGACATTGCTTGATAATCTGAGCTTTAATTAAGTTGTTAGCAGGTATTTATAAAGAGCTGCATCCTAATCCCCCCATCCCATGGTGTTGGTGACTCAGACGTCACTCTTGACATTTTTATTACTGCCAGCAGGGGGAGCTGCTGGTTATTACATTACATTGTATTACATTACATTGTCGTACATTAGTCAACAGTTTTTTCATTACTAGGCCAATATTAATTTCTCTAAACATCTAACGAAAATCAAGTATGAAGTAAGGATATGTGCTATGGTTTTTAATAGATGCGTTGTAATAAAGGATATTATGATACTTCTGATTATGACCTTAGAAACCATTTTAGAAATTGTAGTTTCCAATAGGACAAAATACCATCAGCTCTGGGGCTGTAGTCACGCACCAGCCATAGACTGTGGTACCAGCTTAGAGCTGCTTATCTCCTTCCCATTGCAGCGGAGTCTCTGAATCACACGCGCAGATGGCACAGTCTCGCGCTCGACAGTCCTGTGCCTCCACGGAAAATCCACGGTTCGCTCGTGAGGTGGCGCGGAAACGACAACTACTATTCCAGTTGCGGTCCATGCATTTCAGATGTGCTTCGCTGTTGAAGTTCATATGCGATGTATACAAGTCAGTAAATGGGAGGTTTGTCCAGAAAGTCACTCACAAAATAAAACAACACAAATAAACAAGTCACAAGAAAATTATTTGGCTTTCAGCGTTTGGGTTGTCCTGCCTCATGTTTTTATTTTATTTAACCTTTATTTAAACAGGGTATCCTACTGAGACCAGGGGTCTCTTTTGCAGAGGAGGCCTTGCAAACCATTAGATTTCGGAAAAGCCCTGTATAAAGACCCGTTCTGGTGGTGGTGTATATACTTAAAAATCAGTTCTTCCTAATTCAGTTGTGAATTTTGTGTTTAGCAACTGCCATCGTCTGTTCATCAAAGACTCCCGGTCAGCTCAGTAAACAAAGTCTGTTTTCCTTTGGGGTTCTAAACCCCCTTACAACTGTGTAGGAATCCAATTTTGGCTTTTAGTTTTTTAATTTTTTAATTTTTAATTTGTAATATGCAATTTAAAAGAGAATGTTTCCTCTAGCCAAATATATTCATAGTATTCAAGTATTCATAATGAGAGATTCACTCAATTTTATCACCATTTAAAGTGTGTCTTTACTGATATTTTGTTCAGTGTTTTAGAGAAAAGTGTATGTTTGGTTTTCCCAGCATTTAAAAGCAGTTTAAGTTTTTCCAGTGCATTCTGTATGTCATGCTTAGGACAGCCAGCCTGATTGAGGGGGCAGAGGCGCATACGTATAGAAATTCACATTACAATTACTCACTCTGCTATTGATATACTGTAAATTGCAAATAGCAAATAGCAACGGTCCAAGAATGGAGCCCTGTGGTACACCTTTGTTTATTTCTAGAAAGTTGGACTGTATTCCACCGGCCACTGTGGCTTGTTTTCTGCCTGATAAGTAAAATTATAAAACCAATTTTAACCAACCTACATTGTCAAAGGTTTCCAATCTATTTACTAAGATTTGGTGGTGTACTGTGTCCAGTGCTTTAGATAAATAAATAAACAAGGCTATGCAATACTGTTTTGGGTCTGGAATGGAAGCCATGCAGCTAATTCCACTTAAAATAAATCATGAATGAATGCTTGTTCTGAGAAATGTTTGTAATTCCTTTTGCAGATAAAACGCAAGCGAGCCTTTATAGCTGTCATATCATATGCAAGAGATGGGGCAGTATCCAAAGCAAAGATTATGTGGTCTGCTGGTTAGAATCACATCTACGATAGACATTTCAGGATTTTTAAAATTAAGTTGTGTAGCTTTGGGAAGTTACTGTGTAAGATTCAGCTCATTACAGGACACTAGTGCATCCGAGGAGCTGTAAGAACTTAATATATTCTCATAGGTGGGAAAAGCTTTGTTGCATATGTTTTGGCTGAATATGGCCATATCTGATTACATACATCTGCTGGATTTTCATTTGACTTGAATTTGTATGTTGTCTAAAGAGAAGAGTAGTCACTTAATCAAGGAGATTCACACTGCAGAATGATTCCTGGGTTAATATGTATTCTTTCAGTTAACCAGTTCTAGAGAACAATGATTTGTGGCCCGTTCAGTAAAATAAAATATAGACTAGTTGGACACATAGTTAATTACACTTTGTTGCCCTTTATCTCTCATATTGAATTCCAAAAGGCAATTTACCAAAATAGAAAAACAAGACAAAATGAGTTGATAAATTGATAAAATCAATCACTTTCTGTGCTCTTCTATGAGTCATCATATGAGACCCTTTGAACAGTTGGAGACCACTTTTCTAGCACATTGAACCACGTGTTGAATGTGTGACTTCTCTAGTTGCTGCATTAGGTAAAAAGGTTTTTGGGAAAGGTTTTTAGGATGGGGAAATCTGGTTTTCACATCCTAAATTAAAAATTCCTATTTTGTCCTATGGATTCTGATCCTCATATCAGTTTTGCAGCAGCGATGCATTCTGAGATTTAAAGAAAAGAACTGTTCCTATAGCTGAATACAAAGTTTTACCACCACCAAGATCACTGTGTTTGCCAACAGTGAGTAATGGTTGGTTCTAAATTAAAAGTTTTGACTAAGAGAAATTCCATCTAAAACAGGTAACTGTGTAACGTATCCACTTTTTCAAGCTTTTAACATACTTTAGGTGCATTTAAATTTTTTCAAGCCAGAGCATTTGATGAAGATGAGACTCTCACAGCAACAAAATGGCAGCTGGTGGCTAACACTTCTTTTGACCTTTAAATACCATTACAGGCCAAAAAGGCATTCTATCAAACTGCATCGATGGCAAACTACGGGCCTCTGTGTAGTTTCCTGAAAGGAAACACCACTATAGCTTCAGTAGTGCAAAGAGTGGTCAAACCACAACTGCTAAATGGAACTCAGTATGGGTGATACATTTGTCCTGCTTACACAGTAATTAATGCAGTGCTTCAGTACTGCTGCTACCACCAGACACTGCATTGTGATAAAACACACACTTGTTGCTGGCCAAGAAGGCCCATCCAACGTGTGATGCTTCTTTCAAATTCTTTGGAAGGCCAGTGATTCACTGCCTGTCTCATTATGCCGATTATAGCATTAGCCAGAATGGTAAATGGTAAATGGACTGCATTTATATAGCGCTTTTATCCAAAGCGCTTTACAATTGATGCCTCTCATTCGCCAGAGCAGTTAGGGGTTAGGTGTCTTGCTCAAGGACACTTCGACATGCCCAGTGCGGGGTTTTAACCGGCAACCCTCCGACTGCCAGACAATCGGTCTTACCTCCTGAGCTATGTCGCCCAGAAACTCAGTGTTATCAAAATCACAAAGAACTGCGTTGTGGTATTATGTGAGAGACAGTGAATTTACATCTGCGTTGTTGTGCACATGCACTGACAGAAAGAAAGTATCTGGGGTTTCACATATGAAGGTTAATCAGCAATTAGGCATCCGCATTGATGAGACACGTTGAGACGTATAAGACGAAAGCACTTAGTAGCTGTAATTTATCTCACCCGCAGCACAGCAACGAAAGTGTACTGTGTTCCACATTTTTAAGTGTCTTTCTCACAGAAACTTCTTTAAGTTTGACTTTTTAACATAATGCTTTTGTAAAAATTTTAAGAGATGTTTCCTTTGAATCCAGATAAAATCAGAACAGTAAATAAAGTGTCACTAAGTACAAATGGTCTTATTAAAAAAAAAAAAACATATAAAATACACACAAATACACATATATACTTTTTTTAATAAAGGTCAACGGGAAGTGCAATGAATCATTTTCACACCCAGATGTGGGCCAATTGTTCTCGTCTCACTTGTCTCACTCTTAACTACAGTCTCCTTGCTGCCTCCACACCTCAAATTACACTTACAAAATGAAACCCACCCCTGACTCAAAACAGACACGATATTGTTATCTTGGGGCAGGCCATAATGCTGCGGAGTAGGCTACTGTGACTTCCCCGTGCAAAGTACTGTACGGCGAAGTTTTAAGAGTCTCACAAATGCATTTTAGTTTCGCAACGCATTCTGACTGATAAATGTAGTGACACGGTAAGTAACGGTAAGTAACACGGGTAACAGCTAGAATTCTGATGAATTTTTACCTGTCATCAGTGGGGGTGGGCGTGTACTGTGGGGAAGCTGAATGTGTAGGTGTGTTTCGTTCTTCCCGTGTGCTCGCCAGTTATGTCCAGGGCATTTGCGTGTTTATTACATTACAAATTTAAATGAGTGTTAAAATACACATCTGTCATCAATTCGACTATTTCGAATGAATGATCGCGTAAGGTCGTATCCACTACTCATCCACTAAATATTTATTTAAATAAATGTTAATAACTATAATAGCATACATTTCAAAATTTCAAATCAAACATAAGAACTGCATTGGAAAAACCTCAGGATTGTATGGGCATGGTCAGGGCGAGCCAGAGTAGCCATAGGTTCAAAAAAAAAAAAAAAAAACATTTAAAGCCACCCATTTCTTCCGAATGAAGCTGGAAAAAACACACATAACGTTATCCTCGACGTCATGCTCTAAGTTTGTACATCCAGGGAAGTAACAGACGGGGGAAATTCGTCATGCAATTCGTCATGCAAAGCAGACGGAGGCTTCATTTAAAAATAAACTAAACGAAAAAACGATAGCGAAATGTAATCTATAGCTCCATAGCTAGCTCTAGGGGTAATACAAGTAGCCTAGCTAGCCAGCCAGCTAGTTAGCACCACCACAAAGGGATGAAGAAAATGACACAAAGAGCGGGTTGGAGAAGGAGGGAGACTGTTTTGCTCAGACTATTTTAGCTTACAGTATGGTAGATATGCAATGAGACTAAAACACTTATTGGCCTTTACGTCACGAAGGACCTGGACCCAATAGTTCTGTGCCCATGCCCAATAACTCCACACATTTAATCCCCACATAGGAACAGACGGAAATGATACAAGTTAGACTGATATAAGTTCATATTGCAATGCTTAATACATACCATAATAACCCCAAACAATTTGTCTGCAACCATTCACAGATTTATCTTTACAATCACTTTAACAAGCACAAATAGCACTTTATATGTTTATTAAACAAAAAAGACCAACATTTAAACTTAAAAACCTGAATAAAATATATATATTCTCTTTATGTTTGTGAATAGACACTTCATAAAATGAAATAGCAAACTAATGGTATCAACAGCATTCACTCTTAAAGAATCTAAACAGAATAAATAAGCACTATTCTGTAACTTCTGTTTCTCACTCTTGCAGTTTCAAGAGAATGTGGAATGTGAAGATTTTCATGGCATCTATTTTATGTTGCCATTATTGGATCAGAAAAAGAACATCTAGTACAAACAATAATATAATTTTTTTACCAACAAAGAGCTTTTAAATATTCAACACACAATCATACAATTGAATTCTTTGTAAATTAGTGTTACAGAAATTGTACTCATGGCAGATCTCATGGGTAGTTATGGGCACCCTATGATGTCTCACGATAGCTCCATGAGTATACATGGGATTCTCATAGTGACCCATGAACTCCCATTGATATCCAATGACGTCCAGTTGGAATCCCATGGCACTTTTCCATAAGGGTGAACTAGCGGATCAACAGACTGTCAGATGGACCCTGGGTTCTAGATCATGGATTTGTCTTTGGGGTTGTAGATTCTGGATTTTGTATCACTAGGCTCCTGTATTATTTGCTTGATCAGATGGAGCCCCCTTTCTCTGGCAATCTACCCCCCCCCCCCCCCCAGGGCCCGACTTCAGCATCAGCAACCTGAGGCGCCCCAGACCCTGCATTTGGAGAAGGTGGCGCCGTCTGGAATCCCGTGACGAGCTACGGAAAGTCTCTGAGACAGGCATGGGGACACGTGACGGCCTAAGCTGACGCTAAAATGGAGAAGGAACGGAGGGCCCACACACCTGAGAACTTACCCCTCCCTCTGCAATCGCTGCTGCTCGTGTGAGTGAGCGAGCGAAGCTCTTCAGAAGTGCGCGACGTGCTCAGGAAGCCACTGCTCCCCGCTATCTCGACTATCTCTTTCGCTCTCTTGCTCTCGCTCTTGCCACCATGATTAACACCTACCACACCAGCCTGCCTCCACCGCCGGTCCCACCCCGGACGGGCATGCACCATGCGGCGTCGGGCCGCACCAGCCCGCCTGTCTGGTTCTTTTCAGCCGTCTTGGTGGTCCAGATGGTGCTGACCATTGGAGGGTTCGTCTACCTGTTCAGGAAGAACAGCATGGTAAGGTCCACTGCTCACCTTCACAAGCTTCCATTAGGTGATACAGGCTTAGCTTAGGCCAGGCAGGAGTGCAGGGGGAATGGCTCCACAGAAAACTAGTGATATTCTGTCTTGCCCTTGGAGCCAATCTTTTAAAACTCCAAGAAACCAGGTGGTGAGTACATTCATTTGCTTTAATTAATAAAGTGCTTCATAAAAATAAAGACTTGCATCCCCAGCAGCTATTTAAGGGCAAACAAATGGGGGAATTTTTAGTATTTTTGTTGTTGGTCTATGATGCTTTGGGGAAGTTAGTGCTCAAGTGACAAAATTGAGGTTCTCGCTTAGAATGGTACTGCATGTGGGTAAAAATGAAAGTGTGGCCCTTACTTGTAAGAAAATACAGACTTACTTTATGATTAAATGCACAATGTTTTGGCTAACCTGGCCCTGAGATGGGTAGGTAGAAATTGCGGACTTAAAAGAGTGCATTCTGTAGAATGTGTTCTTGACATTCTGAAATACACAAATCTCATATTTTTCAGTGGTGTTGTGGATTTGAATACGAGCATAGATTTTCAATGAACTGATGCACAAGAGCACATAAGAATAAAAATATATTTTTTTAATTATTATTATTATTATTATTATTATTGCATAATGTGTAGAATGTGCTGTCACATATGTGATGTATGAAATGAAATGTGGAATGTGCCTTTAAAACTATTATGTCCAAGTACATAATTTCCCGTGTTTGTATTCATAAAACACCTTTCATATAATTTAAAAACTGCCATAGCAATGTGCTTTGTTCGAGGAAAGTTTGTGAATGAGACGTTTAGAAGTGAAGTCTACAAGCGTTTTCAGTTTTCACAAACTTCGCGCTTTCTTACAGCTGAAAACGCGGTCCTTTTTCAGATAGAAAATATCTGTATATTAACAATTGATACCCTGCCGCGTGATTAAGCAGGCTGAAGCTCGCTGTTCACACGGATGTTGATGGCTCCTTATCTCTTTCACTATGCTGTTGTAAAACTCATCAGCATCTTAAACCGGCAGGGAAAAAAAAGCTCTTTCAACTTTAGAACAATGTCTGTGTGACTCAAACTCTATGATTGTCTGTGTCTTGGGTTCTGCGGTTTTCTGAGAAAGTGTACTCTTTCAGCAGAAAAAAAGATTGCAAAAACCTCTCATATTGCAGAGTCTAAATTAACACATAATGTCGTTTGCTCAAGAGGGTGAATGCATTCAGATTTAATGAAATGTTTGCAAGCCAGCAGGGATGAATTCTATGTCGGGGAAATGATTATTTATGATGTGCAGGCCCAGACTAAATAGCAAGTATATGCATTGATACATACAGTATAGAAACTCCAATGAAAACATGCATACATTGAAGCATCTTTTCCTCAAATTTTTATCTTTGGCTTTCTCCCTGTGAAGATGCAAAATGAGTTCTTGGGGAGGAGCTATGACGACTTCATAGTTCTCAAAAGACTACAGGAGTGTGACGATGGAAGTCTGGACTCTAACTCGTTGTTGGACTGCAGAAAGATCTTGGACAAATTCATGGCTGTGATATCAAAGGTGCTGGGTTCTACCATTAATACCATTAATTAATCTCCTCTAATCTCCTTTTTCAGATCTGTGTAACTAGACATGTTGAGGAGTACAAGAACATGTTTTATATGTGCAGTATTAAAAGTACAACAGGCCAACATTCCAAACTGAAATTATCTTATGTGTTCACACCTTTTCAGTTCATGACTTACAGCTGATTCATTTGGAAGTGCAAATAAAACAAGTCACAACTGGTAATGCAGGTACAGGATAGCATTAATATTGTTTTTCCCCTCTGTTTCTATTTTGTAGATATCACAAGCTGGAGCTGTAGGAAAAGGTATACCAAAGTTTTTCTGCATATTTTCTTGCATAGTTTAAATAAATTTACCCGCATCTGCTGCTGAAGCTGTAGTACTGCAATGTACTGACACTGTCACCTTGCCTGGCTATTTCAAATAAGAAACAGTTATAGTCAATGCTTTAGTCAAACTTTGGCAATATTGTTTAGCTCTCTGTCTAATTACTCATTTAGAGTGCATTATTTCTTATCATAGGATAAGCATGCACTTGGATTACATTCTATTTTGGCAGTTTGTTGCTGGTGTGTATGTGTGCGTACTTTGTTGAAATTGTGAATTAATTTAATTTCATAAAACCGACTTATATTCAAGATGCTGAGAGGGTGGGACAGTAATGGTGAATTGCACTTATATAGCACCTCTCATCTCTCACTTGCTATGTTCGGCAGCAAAAAATATCATAATGACCCATGACACCCTCGTACATACCTGAGCTCTCTGGATTTGTGTTTATAGACCCAGAACTCCAGAGCTATATCCCAGTGGCACGGTTAATAACCTGCATGGGAGCAGTTTACTCTGCTGTCTCGCTCCTTCTGAACAGCAAGCTAATGAGGCTGCCTTTTCTCCGTTTCAGGTGCGCTGCTCTCGGGTTCGATGCCCTTCCGTGTCTCTTCACCTGTGGCCCACATGGTGCCAGAACGCCAGCCCAAGCCTCCCACGCGTGAGTGCTGTTCTCTTCCTGTGTCTGCAACACCAAACCCTGCTCTTTCAAAACTGTTACTCATTTGCAGGAATTGTCCCAGTATCCAAAGGGGGCAAGTATTTCAAATAATTGCAATGCAAAAAATGTAATGCTAAAACCCAGCAGACAGCAATAAATAACTAAATATACTGCAAACAATTCAAAACGTACATCTCGCAACACAATTTAAATTAAAAAATGTATTACAACAATATACAACGTCTAATCTAAAGACCTTAAACAGCGGATGTTACAGGCATGGACAGGTTCTGTTACAGAAGAAATGAATGAAGGAAAATACCAAACCACAGTCTGTTTCTCCCTAAATATTCCCCAGTAAACAAATATCAAGGTTAAAAAAACCAAGACAGTGGAATATTCCAAAAAGCCAGGGATTAAAATGTAAAAATACTATATGAGCTGCAAGACAAAAACGTTAGACTGCACCAAACACCAAGCACACCAAACACCAAGAAAAAAAAATGGCCCAGATGCAAGGTATAGATTCCATAGATGGTAATAGCAGATATCAACCCCTGAATGTCCACTGCAACAGATGCTAACTGGCTGAAGCAGCAAAAAAGACCCACAAAGTAAATACAGTTTATGCTGTTGCAAGAGGAGGGGGGGTGGGGGGTGGATGGGAGAGGAAGTGGTTGAGAGAGAGGGGGTTTTATCTGAAGGCTAGAAAATGTATGTATTAAAGTGGCCTTATGTTTTTCAAAGTACAGTTAATCACTATGATATTATTATCAAAAGATTCCTTGTCTTGTAGTCTTTATAATGAGACCAAACATGAATATGCTAGGGGGTAATCCAGCTAAGTTATGAAATACCTATAAAACTGAAACCACTCTGAAAAATTTAGATTTCAGTTATCAGGCCTCAACAACCATCATCTATATAGATGTTAATATTTTCAATCAATGATTTGATGATCTGGCAACATCATCAAACCATGAATGCCATAGATGAATGGATGCACAAATAAAACGATTTCATACAATACTGTACAAAGATCATACATTATTCATATCATTATGGGCAATGCAGGTTGTGAGTACTCATTCAGCTCTTGCCTAACATAAACTGACATTTATATAAATAGTTCTCCAAGTGAAAACGCGTTTTTAATTTTGGCAATCGCTTGTCTTACAAAATCATGTTGCACTGGCCTTTAATTGCCAGGGGAAAGCTAAAGGCCAACACTGACGGCACTTTCACATCTAACATGAACATCCCCTCCTCTCCTCAGCCAAAATTGTGATGTGGAACAGGGATCACTCTCTGCTGGCAAAGGTGACCTACCTCTCTGGGCCGGGTGCACTGAAGATTCTCCAACCTGGGAATTACTACGTCTACTCCCAGGTCACCTTCACCAACACGAGCGCAACACATCCGCTCGCCCACAGCATAGTGCGCACGCGGACCTCTGGGGAAAAAACAGATATCTTACTCAGGGCTTACGCCAGCGTGAAGAGCAAAGACCAGCCGCCAGGAGCAACATCCTTCCAGGGAGGGGTCTTCAAGCTGGAGAAGGACGAGCAGCTGTTCCTCAACGTGACGGACGTCAAATCGCTAACCTTAGACGAGACTAGCACGACTTTTGGATTATTCATGCTGTGAATACAGTCGCCAAAAAAAACCAAAAAAACAATCCCACTGTTAGAATGTTGTTGTCTCCTGACGTAGAGGAAGACCTATCAGACAGACGCACGGACACTGTTTATGACAAAAATGCAGTGAATTTCCCCCACTGCAATAAGGATAATGGGCAAAGAGTCAAGCCCAAGATCAGCCTGAGGTTGGAGATACAGACTTGCTGTGTGCTGATTGGCTACGTGGGGCGTGGGAAACTTTACAAACATGGACTCCTATTGACTAAGGTATCCTAATAAGACCTAATTATCCTATCCTAATTATAATTTTGTTCTTTTTCAATCTCATATCTCTCTTTTTAATTACACTACAATCCAGCTTCATGCTGCACAGTCCAAATTGTGGAAAAAGAAGTATGCATTCGTTTATAGGTGCTGTGTTTCAGTTTAAACTGGGGAAAACCATGGGTCATTAGCACAAACTCCAATCTCCATTTTGATGGATATTCACTGATGCAATTCAGGTTAAGTACCTTGCTTTAGGGGAAAATGACAATTTAACCTGCATCCTGCATGCACTGATTCAAGCCTAGTTTCAAAACAGTAAATTGAAGATGCATATTTCACATTATTTCATCAATTTTTCAAAATTCAACAGTAATAATTGCAGGACTTAAGTATTGTATTCCCAGGCAAGATGCTATTGGTCCTCCATAAAATGAATGTAATGATAATGTGCACATGGGGTGGAGCCACAAATACTTTTCAGCCACCCCCTTCCAATTTCTTGTATCTACTTGTATTTATATATATTACTATATTTTAAAAACAAACAAAAATGTATTTAAAATGCAAGGCCAAAATCAGTCCAATAGCTATTTTTCTTGAGAGACAATAGTTGTTTTCCCAGAATATCTGTGATTAGGTAAGGAATTTTAAATGAAGTATTTTATATATTCATATATTCAATAATTTGTATTTTTTGTTGCTTGAATAATTTATTCTTAGATGTATTATAACAGATTGCTGTTGTAACTGAACATCTTTTATTTAAAAATTTTTCATATAATAATGTGTGTATATGTCTGTTGTGTTCATTTACCAGTCTATACTGGAAAATCAAGTCAAAACAAGACTTCATATTCACATTATGTGCTTTGGTATTTTGTGTAACATGCACTAAATAGATAGCAATAACATTTTACCCATTAGTAACCGCTTCCATTTAGGAAAAATAATAAAGGTTTCAGGTAATTGGGACTGCCACAATGCCCCCACAGTCTGGGTTGTACGGAGAATACTTACGCCAATCTGCCAACTGAATCTAGCAGGTTTTGTGCACTACCTCAAACAGTCTTCTCAGTGGGTGTACTGCAGCTCTGCTTTCCTCCCTCTCTGCGGGAAATTACAAAATACACAAGGAAGGTGTACATATGATTGCATATGATTGATTGATGATTTTGTTGATGACATGTTTTGTTGAAAACCCTCAAGGATCTGCAGCATGTAAAATAACTGAAGCATCTGAGCGAAGTCTGGTCCAGACACCCCCTCCGAGTTGTTATAATTGTCATAAAGGCAAGAGAAGCAGGGCCCTTTTCCCGCTGTACCAGGAAACAATATTATGGTTTCCTGCCACTGACCTAGATTAACTGACCAGATTATTGCCTAGTTCATCAGTATGTTCATCAGTATGCGCAAAGCTGGCAAGTTGGCCGGATTTACAGATTTATTGACTCATCATCATGCTTCTGGTAAATGGATATACGACAACACAAAAGCCTCGCTTGCCCCCAATTTTAAATGTTTGTATTGGTTTCAGTCTAGAAAACAAAATGTGGTGCGGTTACCCATCGATAGACCTATGAGCCACCAAAGTCTACTCTCCAGCACCACAATAAAAGCAGACCACCACCACATCAATAACAGCATGGGGGGGGGGGATAGAAATCCAGTAAATTAAAATGGTGGAGCTGATTGCTTTCAATTCATGAAATCAACGACTGCACAGCCATTGATTTCATGTCAGAAGGCTATTTGCAGCACGAAAGTATGGGAAGTGCTTTTTCTCTCCAGAAATGTATTGGGTTGCTGCCAGAAAAGTTTTTGCTTAATTCAGAAAAGCTTTAAAATGACCAAATGTGCAAAATATATTCTGCAAAATAACTGTATGTTCAAAGGATCTGAAAGGGACATGGTTGCCTGAGGAAACCAATCCCAGCATTCTGAGGAAAAGATAAAAGATGAACCAGAACATGCATTCCGAAGTTGGAGTGCTGATCATCTAGCATCAGTTTTTTTTTCCCATAATGGACGGTTAGGACAGTCCTACTCTGTTAGGCTTTATGAATGAAAGTCCCAGGCTTGTAAAATGAGTAAACCTTCGTGTTACTGGCAGGAACTTCAGAGTGCTTCAGAGTGAAACACTCTTGTCTTATTCGCTGAAGCAAGAGACCCTCATCAAATAGAATCCACCTTAACCTCCAGGGTTACCATGGACACTAATCGCTCATTGCTGGAATACTTATTAAGTTAGTTAAAATATATATATTTTCAAAAATCCCATAGAACTATCAGTAAATCGGATTTGTAAGATTAATTTAGGCTGAAAAAAAACTGCTTACATCTCATGTGATACAAAATGGAAAAAAAGGTATCTCTATGTTTTCCTATGAAATGTAATCACATTGCATTTTTTTTTTTTTTGGGAGGGGGGGCACTTGGTTGCGCAGCGTTTCAAACTCCCACACGGAAAGTGTGACAGCGGTGCTCAGCGAGGCCATTTCTGAGACACACATCCACTGTCGGCTCGCAAGATGTTTACCGGTTGCACATAGTTTCCTGTCAAACCCTTTTCACTCCTCCCTCCCTCCCTCCCCCTCCCCCTCCCCACCCCCTCCGACCCACAGCAAACAAACACAAACTCTGCTTGCTGCCGCAAAGTGAGACCGAACTCACAAGTGTGAATTCTCTGCAACTGCACCGACATGGTGCAAATATCTTTGCCCAATTTAACAAGCCATTTATTAACGACAACAAAATCAAAGTTACACTAAAAAACACTGCAGCTGATCGGTTAGATATAGACCTACTCTGTGCGTGTGCATTTCCAAGAATGTGCACTGGCATCTCATTTAGTATCAATGGTCTCATGCTTTTATTTTGTCTTCTGGAAAGTACGAAAAAAGTACTGTACACAATATTTGTGACCAACGGATGACACCCACAGCCCCTCACCAAGTCCTTGACATCCCTTTGGTTTCATATATCTTCAAATTCAAATGCCAATATCAGCATGACAATAACTACCCACCACTAAATGTTTTACACATATATTCTGTTTTTATTAAAAGAATGTTCTCACAGACAGTAAACAAATTATATATAGTATGCAAGTGCTAGAAAAAAATATTTATAATTGTAATTTGGTTGCATAGAATAAATTCAGAATTTACCAATATGGAATGGGCCGTAGACATGAACCATTTCCTACAAGAAAAAATCATGATCTACAGTAATGTACAATTTAACTCCCCCCTCTTCCACCTGACCTACCTCTCAGACAAATGACAAAAGTCTCCTTACTAACAAAACAGCTTTTAAATTTGAACATTTGCATGACAACTAAGACTCGCCATTGGAACAAAACGACCATTTAAAATGAAAATAAATGAAAAAGCAGAGTGTAAGACAATAATTTTATGAAAATATCACGACTCGTTAACACAACCCATTTGAAATGCTAGTTCTAAGGCTATAAGACACAATCATTCAGCTGACAGCATGCAGACATGATCTAAAGAAATTAATTCAAAGAACCCAACAGCACAGAATGTGAACAGTGTTAATAATCAGTGAAACATAGATGACCATATGATACATTAAAATGGCTGCCTTTATTCATTATTTATATTATTTTACAAAGCCAGTTTAATTGAACAGTTTAAGCCAAAGTCCACTGAAAGGGGAATATTAGGAGAATCAGGGAGAAATTTTTGCATGATTTACTAAGTGGATGACGTTTGTTTAAACCTGTCTCCATAGCAATGCACTATGCAGGCAGTTCCTCAACCATTTACTCTAAATGTGGACCTCCACCTCCATCTCCACCTTTCCCTGGTCACCCAATACTGTGCAATGAAATTTCAAAGCCCCATATGGAAAAATCAAATGGAGGGAAAAAAAGGAAGAAAAAAAACAATAAACCAAAATGGCCCCCCTGTATATAACTGCTTACTCAGGATCTCTGAGGCAGAATGAAAATGGTTCTTAACAGTCAAGGCACATATTTATTTGAAGGGGTGGGGCCTCTGTGAACTGTCTTTCCCAACATTTTAAAAAGTAATTTATTGTCAGATAAACTTCCAAGCCACCCTGGAAAAAAGCATCCCCTAACTGTCCAGATTCAATACAATGGAGTTGTGTGGTCACCCTATTTGGCAGGGATATGGCATTTGTTTTTTTTCTGTGCTTTACGAGGTGGGGGTGGGGGTGGGGTGGGGGGCGGGGTAGCAACAGTCTCCGTACGGGGGGCTGAAGCACTGCCATGACGCAGCAAAGCAGAATCCAGCCTCGTGTCAACAGACAATGAGGTAAAACCATCAAAGTTTTCACCAGTCAGCTGCCAGTACCAAAGATACAGTATTGCCTGCATACTTTAATATCTTTCTGTCAAACAAAAATAAATAAGCTATATAATATTTTGCCCAAAGGATAAAGCTATAAGATTTTTGTTGCTTAACAAGTATTTATTAGACAGTATTTTTCTATACGTATGCATATATAATATACATACGTACATATTGACGTGCTTGTATGTTCTTATTAGAATAATATCCCTGAAAGCTTTGGACTTTAATAAGGCCAACAGCTAAAGGAAATTGTCAAAATTGTATAATAGGATTTGTTTCCATTTTCTCATAAGCTCTTAAAAGCATTTTTCTTAAGCTTATAAAATGAAATGCGGAGCAGACATGCAGACTGGAAGATATATTGTTTGAGAAAACCATATAAGCACATCGTTTGTGATGCTAAAATCATACCAAAAGGCTGTATGGTAACTTTTTAAATCAACATTTTTCTCTAAAGTTAAATTCAGTCAAACCACAATGCCCTTTGGCCCTTAACTCTGAAAAACAAAGTACGCAAGTACAAAATTGTCTTCCCTTTTCAAAGTCATAGACAGTGCTTCGCAGTTGAATTTGGCCCTAAATAACTCAGATCTGTCCCATGTCAACAGTGTACATTTCTCTGTTTGTGTGTAGAAGGAAGACCAGTAAAAAAAATAAACCTGCTAAAACTGAACAGACTGAATGAACAGAATGCGGAGCCGACACTGAATCTGCTTCTGTGTCCTAAACCTAAAGCACAGGCATGCAGACGTAGATGTTTTACCCACCTATCAGAAGGTTTTTATGCCATTCCTTTAAAATCTGTGCAGTAGTCCATATATTCACCCTGAGCTCTGATTCACAGGCCACTGTTCAAAACCTTTTCTGTTGTTTTCCTCTTAAAGATCAGAACAATCTGTAATGGAGGCAACAGCTCACAGTGAGTACCGTAAGTCAGCTGACTGAATATCTTCATCCATTTTCCATGTCTTCTCTGTCCTGGTTTTCACTCCTCTTTGGAAAGGGTTTCAATGTGTCCTGACCATCCACGCGCTGGAGTCAAGTAAGGGCCACATAAAGCGTGGCTCCCATTGCCCCAAAAATGTTCCCATCATGTCCTAAAAAGAATCTTCAGCCCTCTGTCTGGTACTAATTTGTTTTTGGAATAAGTTTTTGTAGAAACTGACAAAACACAAACTTTCAACAAGTAATTTTGGTATTTCTATGCATCAAAGCTAGCTTCCCACACCAACACCCCCGGACCCCGGGCCCCCAACCCAGGCTCATAAAGTCCAAAATCTGCCAGAGCCATTCTAAAAGTCTGCTCCCCAACTGATCTGAGAAACGAAGCACTTATCTCCTTTCTCTTGGAGGAAAGGGGACTCCTGTTCTATGGGAATGCGCACGCAATTAACAATGTTCAGGCTTATAGCAGGCAGACACACGCGCGCACACACACACACTCACACACTCACACACTCACACACACACTCACACACTCACACACTCACACACTCACACACTCACACACTACACACACACACACACTCACACACTCACACACACACACACACAGACAAACAAACACACACACACACACACACACACACACACACACACACACAGTTTCAGTGGCCGCCATCTTCCCAGGTGCAGTCGTTCTTCTGTTTGGCCAGCCTCCTGACCACTCGCTCCAGCTCCTTCCGGGACTTCTGCTCCTCCTCCAGACACTGCCTCATCCGTTTATTCTCCTGAAGAACAGAGAGAAGACCAACTGTCACCGACCGCCCTCCTTCAATTCTTTCGACCGCTATTCAAAAAATTAATTCAACTGAATTGCTATTCCATTTCACTCGTCCAGGAGAATGTGGGGACAACATTACCTTCTTCAGCTCATGGACTTCATCCTTTAAAGCATACACAGCATCCACGAGGCTTCTGCAGCAGACAGATTTGTTTAAATATAGAGGAAAATGCACCTCCATGTAACATCCTCATACAGAATGGAATATACTAGAACATTGTAAATATGTGGGCTAGAACTACAGGTGTAATAAATATATATTTTTAGATGTGCATAAACCATACAATTTAAATGTAAATTAAAACAACCACATCATAATAAAAATAATAATAGATTACATGTATATATTGGGAGCAAAGGGCTTAATTTCCTACAGTAGAAGGGCTATGTGTAATTATGTGAATCCAATCCTTCATACTTTTCCTCGATGACTGTCTGCCCATTACTCTTCATTTCTTCCATGATGATCTTCTCCTCCTCGGGTAGAAGGACCTGTGGCGTTCCCTCCTTCCGTGCCACTGCAAACACACCAGTCTAGTCAAGCGCACTGCTGCTGCAATTCATAGTTTCACGCACATCAGCTATCCGGCTGAAAACCACCTCACATCCCTCTCACATACTGTATGCCTCACATCCATCAGACGTCCTGCTCACATCCATCAGCCATCCTGCTGAAAACCACCTCACACCCCTCTCACATACTGTTTGCCTCACACCCGACAGCCATCCTGCAGAAAACCACCTCACATCCCTCTCACATACTGTATGACTCACATCCATCAGACGTCCTGCTCACATTCATCAGCCATCCTGCTGAAAACCACCTCACACCCCTCTCACATACTGTCCGCCTGACACCTGACAGCCATCCCGCAGAAAACCACCTCACATCCCTTTCACATACTGTATGCCTCATATCCATCAACCAATCTGCTCACATCTATCAGACATCCTGCTCACATCAATCAGTCATCCAATTTGTGTCCAGCTAACACACCACTTACATCCACCTCACCACCTCATTATTATTGCATCTATTTTGCACCCAACCTCCATCCATCACACGACTATAAACCACATTATAATATCTCACATTTATCTGAAATGCAACCCTATATTCATCACATCACTGTCCGTCCACTGTCCAGTATTTTGTCTGAAAGTGGAGATTACATGCGGCTGGATTTAACAATTATTTGTCTACAAATATCCCCCCAAGCAGAAATAAACATCTATGATTTTTAGAGGTATTCAGTAGCTTAAATGAACACTTTAATTAATAATTACACAGTCTGCTTTTAGATAGGCCTTGATTTAAAAGAGCCTAAATTAGTTAAGTTCTTCTTTTTTTTAATTATAAATCCTCGATGTGTGCTCAAATGGCCATTGTGTAACTGACGAAGTCATGCATGCTGTAATGGGGAAAGTTTTGGCGCTCCATGCATTTGCAACTGAAGCCACAGAGAGGCGGTGAGGAGGGCTTCGACCTGCCCACGGCCTACAGTAGGACCACAGTGAGGAGGCTTGTGCTCCTGCACGCTGTTCCCCACCCACAACATTCAAACACGGGGCGTGTTTTCCTACGGCACTGGTTTCTTCTGCTAAAGTCTAACGCTTCGCTGCCAGTTGTGAAACTGTGAAGAAGGCCATACTGTATATATTTACATTTTACATCCAGAAGATCCATTTGCTACTTCAGTGTTTCTTAAACTATGGGTTGGAACACAAAACGGGTTGCGGCAGTGTACAAGGTGGGTTCCGGAATGAGTTTGTAGTCCACTAGGCTACGCTAGTATGTGTATTCAATAGGGCCCTGAAAGGTACTAAATCTCTCATTTTGGTCCTGATTCTAAAAAGGTATTTCTAATTTGGGTCCCGATATTAAAAAGATTAAGAAAAGGTGTTTGGATCAGTTTCCACAGAGTCCTTTGTGTGCTTTTCCATTTCATGTGACACACAGTAAACCATCAGCGGTGGCTAACAGCCGGCTACACTATCTCTGGCTGGAATCCCCCCAGCCAGGGGAGTGAGGTGGATGTGTTCCACTTGTCAAACTTGTGATAAATTACCAAGAAAACCACAACTGCACCAGGCAGACAAGCAGAGAAGAGAAGGACATGAACTGGAACACCCTGCCTGTGCTGAAATGATGCTGTGCGGGCAGGATGACGCAAAAGATTCCTCGTCCACCAAGCACGCATGCATACACTGCCCCGAACGCATGCACCATGGGAAGACTAGGGTAAGAATATACCTCAGGGAACCGTTTTGGTTGGAAAAACAAGCATTTATATTTGTGTGTGTGCATGTGTGAGCCATGTACACACACACACACGTACACCTACATTCACGCACACACATACACACACACACACATTCCTCACCTGTGCTGGCCTGTTGAAAGCTGGCCCCTGTGCAGTAGGCTTCAATGACCTTCAGAATCTGGGCATCCTCCTCCAGGGCTGCTGTGCCTGCCAATCACAAGAATTCATACTGGAGGTGGGTGGAGCCAGGGGCGGAGTTAGATACAGGACAAAGGGTGCCTGATGACTAGTATGGACACTGTTTTAATGTCAGATTTACCTCTTAGAACAGCTGATGACTGCGGTTCTTGCTGAAATTCTGTGTGCGAGTGGTGAAATCATACTTTGGCACTAAGGTGTGTGTCAGCTGCTTATGCGTGATATGCGTGTAATTGCTCTTGTGAGTGCACTACAAGCTCCGAGCCCATTTCTTAGCAGGGCTGAAATTCTTCTCGATTTTAAATTAGAAAAGGCGCGACACCCTGAAAATACTCGCTGATGTGGGAGCAGGAGACTCGGAAACTACTGAGAAACAAAATATGAATATGAATTCTGCCCTTCTGCCCTTCTGTCCTTATGAATTCTGAACTCTGCCCTTCCCTCTGACTCGGCCTCTGACACCCTGCTATCATCACTCTCCACTGCCATTAATACCCTCTGTCCTCTTGTCTCCAGGCCCACACGCCCATCTCCTCCATGCCCGTGGCTGACTGACGTTCTGCGATCTTCCAGGACTGCCCTGCGTGCAGCAGAGCGGAACTGGAAGAAGTCTAGAATGCCAACGGACCTCTCTGCCTACCAGTCCCTACTGAACTCCTTCTCCTCAGCAGTTGCCACTGCCAAGGCAACATACTACCACTCTAAAATACACAAATCTATTGCTAACCCCAGGCAACTGTTTTCAATTTTCTCCTCTCTCCTCAGTAAACCCTCACCCCCAACTCAGACCTCCCTTACTGCTGAAGACTTCGCAGCCTTCTTCGAAGCAAAGGTCACACTCATCCGCAGCTCCCTTGACCCTCCCGACTCCCCACCCTTCCCTCCCCCATCCCCTCTATGACCCTCCCCACATTCTCCACCTTCTCCCCACTCTCTCTCCCTGATGTCTCCCAACTCTTGCTCTCCCACCGTCCCACCACCTGTGCCCTTGATCCCCTCCCCTCTACCCTCCTCCAGCTGATCTCACCAGAGATCATCCCCTTCATCGCCCACCTGATTAACTCCTCCCTGACTTCTGGCACCTTCCCGTCATCTTTCAAAAGAGCCCACATCACCCCCATTCTGAAGAAACCAACACTAGACCCCTGCCTCACCCAGAACTACAGACCGGTATCCCTTCTTCCATTCCTATCTAAAACTCTCGAACGTGCTGCGTCTAACCAACTTTCCTCTTTTCTTTCTAAGCATAACCTCCAAGACCCTCAGCAGTCTGGTTTCAGACCCGGTCACTCGACGGAGACTGCCCTGCTCTCCGTCACTGAGTCTCTCCACGCAGCACACGCAGTATCCCGTTCATCTGTCCTAATTCTTCTTGACCTCTCAGCTGCCTTCGACACCGTTGACCATCCTACACTTCGGTCTTCCCTGACAGAATTGGGAATTTGCGGACCAGCCCTCAACTGGATTGCGTCCTATCTCTCCGGCCGCTCCTTCCAGGTTGCCTGGGCCGGTGCAGTATCAGCTCCTCGTCCCCTCACAACTGGGGTCCCTCAGGGCTCTGTCCTTGGTCCCCTCCTCTTTTCTCTGTATACTAGGTCCCTTGGCCCTGTTATTGCCGCCCATGGCATGTCATATCATCTCTATGCAGATGATATTCAACTTTTCTACTCTTTCTCTCCCACAGACACTCAGGTCTCCGATCGCATATCCGCCTGCCTGAGTGACATCCAGAGCTGGATGACCAAACACCAGCTCAAGCTCAACACAAGCAAAACGGAACTTCTCCATATTCCTTCTCTTACCTCTCCCACTTCTCATCTGCCCATTTCTTTAGGAGACACTCCCCTACACCCTTCGCAGAGTGCCCGAAATCTTGGAGTTGTGCTGGACAACAGGCTGGCACTCTCTGAGAATATCGCGGCAACCACCCGGTCGTGCAGGTTCATCCTGTACAATATCCGCAGAATAAGACCACTCCTCACCAATTATTCCACACAGCTCCTGGTCCAGGCCATGATACTGTCACGTCTGGACTACTGCAACTCCCTCCTGGCTGGCCTCCCAGCATCAGCCACCAGACCCCTTCAGCTCATCCAGAATGCAGCAGCACGTCTGGTTTACAACCTCCCTCGTGACTCCCACGTCACTCCCCTCCTCATCTCCCTCCACTGGCTACCAGTGCAAGCTCGCATCCGGTTTAAGACACTGGTGCTTGCTTTCCAAGCAGTCAAGGGGTCAGCTCCTGGTTATCTGCAGAAGATGATCAGACCCTACAAGCCGGCCAGATCGCTCCGATCGGCTACTACAGGGCGGCTGATTCCTCCCCCAACACGAGCAGCAACAAGGTCTCGACTCTTTGCAGTTCTGGCCCCACGATGGTGGAACGATCTTCCAGTGGAGGTCAGAACAGCAGAGTGTCTGAGCACCTTCAAACGGAAACTCAAGACGCACCTCTTCTCTGTGTACCTCTCTCCTCTTCCCTAAACCCCCTCCCATAACTATTAAAAAAAAAAAAAAAAAAAAAAAAAATTAATTTTTGGTTCAGACTATCTTGTTTCTCCTTAATGTATGCTATCATAGTAAAGGCTTTTTATCTGCATTTTGTTCAATGGACTTAAGTGGACTTGATCCTGAGTTTGGTTACACTGTTGTAAGTCGCTCTGGATAAGAGCGTCAGCTAAATGCCTATAATGTAATGTAATGTAATGAATTATTACAACATTATGATTACTACTTGGCCTATCTGATCGCTCCTCTGACACCTACAGAAACATATTTGTGTCACAAGAGCTCGCAAGTAGTCATCAATATCTTTTCATGTCATATCATGACAGTTAAATTCAGAAATGATCTGTGATTTTGCACGTTCCAGAATTATATCCGGAAACAGTCTTTAATTTTGAATGTTCCAGAGTTATATTTAGCTACTTATAACTGTGTGGGGCAGCATGACAAACCAGTGGGTGGAGCCAATATGGCTTGGAAATTATTGCCAAGTATCAAAGTTTTGACAGATACCACACCTCCACTCCCAACATCAAAATTTGTGGACCCATAATCCCTGCAACCAGCATCATTCCACACCTTATGAAGGGTAAGTGGGAGTACAGCCCCTAGTAGGGTTTCGTGACAATCCCATTCTCATGGATGTCCTGTATTTTGGCCCAAAAAAATTTGTACTCTACGGGATTCCCTTTGACCTTCCTAAATTTATAGTCATCTTCTTTGACTATGAAAGGTGATAGAAGTTGAGCCTCTTCCTTTATCACTATTTATCTGCATCACACTTTTAGGCTTACTTTTCCTCAGGAGGACGTCATCGTCTGACGGCTTTCTTTCCGTTTTTCGTTTTGGAAGAAATTTCTTAATTGGCCTGGGGCTTTTACTGGAGTCCTGTAGAAGTGAACCAGTCAAATGCAAGGGACAGCGGGAGGGAGGGAGGGAGAGAGGGAGAGACGGAGAGAGAAAATGGAGAGTAAGAATAGCATCTGAAGCGATCTCGCTGACACTAAAAGAAAAATTTTGATCCGACTATCAGTACATTGAGAATGCAAGCGTACAACAAAAACCCCAGAGTCATTGTCATTTTCTTTTGAATTCTACTTCTCCTTCAAGAGGTAAAATTCAATGCTTCGTTTACCTGGAGACCTCAGTTCATTTGTCAGCGATATTTAAGATCTGTAAGTGGGTGCAATTTCCTTTGATCTCAGCCAGACAGCGGGGTTTCCCCACAGGTAGAATACCTAATTTAACACTTCTAAAGGATGCCATTTTACATAATGGAAACTGAGCCTGGAGATGAAAATGTCATTTTTATGTCATATTTGGAAAAAGGAACCCTGAGTTTTAAAGCAGTGCAGTATGACACATGCTTAGTGCCCCAGAACCTTACAGTCATGAAACCCAAAACCTCAGGCCAAGGCTCCATTCATGACCAGATACATTAGTTACCCAGGCACATGTTCATATAGGGAACTAAATGTTTTTCAAAGTATCAAAAATAACTTCATGTGCACTGTTACCAATTCAGTGCATGCAACAGCTGCATTGCTTCATGTAACTGTCATGTCAGTGCAAAATGTACTATATACAGAAAGTTATTTTTTTCATGCATCATCTTGCAACAATAACAACAACAACAACAAAAACAAAATTATTTTTATCCACTAATTCTGTATCCCCCCAGTCAGCACACTGAAGTACAGATAGCAGAGCAGCAGGAAAGCAGTACACACATACATACAGATGCATACCTGCACACACAGACACACAAGGACGGTTTGGCTCCTCAAACCTACATGGTTAGCCAACAGTCTTAAAAAAGGACTTCCATTCTCACTCACTATCAATCAGCCACTGGTTGCAGCCAATTTACACACCCAGAACTGTCTACCCCCACAGTTAAAGGAGTTAAACTTAACAGCATGCAGATGTGGAAGGATCCTGTAGCCAGAATTAAGGCTCTCATCTTGTACCATTTTAACTACAGCAGTGTGAGGCAGTGTGTGGCAATTTCACAGGGGGATGGGTGAATGTGAAGTATGCCAGGTATTTGCATGTGTGCCAGTTGAAAAATCAATCTCGTGATAAAAATATATATTCTCCAAAACAAGAGACTTCCTTTTAAAGAAAAGGACCCCTATATCATGAAAGGTTAAAAACCGCAAACCCAGGAGATGATGAGCTAACAACATATCAGCCTGGGGCTTTTACGTGTTTTTCAAAATGGACACAAGGACAAAAGGGAAAGCACAGCCAATCCGAATTCATTGCATATGATAGTGCTCAGATATCGGACACAGGGTCCAGCAGAAAAGCCTTGCTGTAAATGAAAGGGTTTAAAAGCGAAAGTACTGTCCAAACGCCCTCCTGTCATCGGAGGGAAGGAATGCCTGGGACAGGAAATGTCAGAGCAGACCGCGCTGCGCTGCGTGACTTTATTTAGCGCACGGCAAAGCGCGAACAAGACTCTGACAGGAAGTGGCTTTCATCAGACAAAGGTGTGTGTGTGTGTGTGTGTGTGTGTGTGTGTGTGTGTATGTGTGTGTGTTTGTTTGACTGTGTGTGTGTGTGAGTGTGTGTGAGTGTGTGAGTGTGTGCGTGTGTGTGTGTGTGTGTGTGTGTGTGTGAGTGTGTGAGTGTGTATGTGTGTGTGTTTGTTTGACTGTGTGTGTGTGTGAGTGTGTGAGTGTGTGAGTGTGAGATTGTGAGAGTGTGAGAGTGTGAGAGTGTGTGTGAGTGTGTGTGTGCGCGCGTGTGTCTGCCTGCTATAGGCCTGAACATTGTTAATTGTGTGTGTATGTGAGTGAGAGAGAGGGAGAAAGAAAGTGAGAGAGAGAGAGAGAGAGAGAGAAAAGAAGCACAGTCCACAGTTATGGGATGCCATTAATGCACAAGCAGGCCAGCACACAAGCAGGACTAAACCTTACCTTCAGGATATAAGACATCCTCTACAGAGGCCAGTGTGGAGGGAAAGAGAAGACATGCATGAGAAAAACAGGTAAATGTGATCAGGTGAAAAAGACTTAGTGGCAATATGTAACAGTCATAACATCACTGCGGTCCCCATTGCTTTGTCCCTGGCTCACTGAAACCAAGGCCTGGGCTCAATCAATATGGACTCACGAAGGAAGCAGGAAGCAGTGTTTTTTTCCCCCCCAGAAACACAGTCTGATCATTTCACTGATTAACAAAACAAACTTGCCAAACTGAATTTGTGACGAAAAATAAATAAAGAGAGATCAAATCTATAGCCGTTGTCATGGCAACATTTCCGTTTAAAACTAAGGGCCAACGTGGAGGCTTACTTTACAGCATAAGGTCTCCACATAGAGTGAGAAGTGTGCAGGCATCCACCTTAACCACTTCTGGAAGCTCGGTGACTGAAATGCGGCTAATTGGACATTCATGGTCCCTATAGCGTCTCATTGTGCGTATCATGGGACGTCAATCTAGCTTGGAGAGTTCTGGAGTGCTGCTGGTACTTGCGTTATGGTGAATGTGTACAGTAATTCGTAGACAGGTGCCCATGAAAAGCTTGCATACTAGAGTCACGGAACCTGCAGAGGGGAATTTGTTTGCCCAGCAGATTTGTCCGACGTTCCACTGCCTTCTCCCATTCCCACATCACTTCAAATTATCTTATTTGTCAGTCTAATGGCAACCTGTCGTTAGAGGCAGTAGTACAGGGTTTCTTTTTGTGTTGGATTTTATTTCTGTTTGGAAGGAAAGAGTAAGATGTCTTGCGGCAACAGCGTCTTGGAACCAGTCCAACAGAGGCCTCACACTCTGTGGTGAAGTCACATAAATGTACGTTGTTAACTGCACATACCAGAACTACACTTCACCACTGTTTAGCATTTTAGAGCAGGGGTGTTCAATCTTATATGAAGAGCCCACCTCTTTGCCACCACAAACAGTTCAGTTGAATTAGGTGTCATAGTGCTTTGCTAAAAAAAGACAACAAAAAAAGAAACCTGCACCCACACTGGCCCTTTGTGAGGTGAGATGAGACTGGACACCTCTGGCTTAGAGCACACTTGCGTTTCTGCAGCCAGCAGTGTAATTAAGATGCTACATGCAAAGAGCTACGCCACATCATTTGCTGGAATTTTTTTGGCATCATTTTTTTGCTGGAATTTTTTTGCATCATTTTGCATCCCCCTGCCCGCCCCCCCCCCCCGCCCCCCCTGAGGCTCTACCGGTGGGCTGAGGACAGACCCTGGGCCCCTCGTACTTAGTCACAGCGATACCGCACTTCCTACACTGCCTGCTAAACAGGCCTCCCTATGCAGGCTGTGCTGCTGGGTTTTTTTCCATGCTCTCTTTTCTGAGAAACACGCCGACACACACACACACACACACACCAAAACAGAAATACGGGGGAGGGGGTCTCCTACCTCCTTGCAGCCCAGCGCGGCAGAGGGCTTGAGGGGCGGCGCGGGGCGCAGGCAGCTCAGGGACCAGGGCTTGCTGGTTTTCGGGGGCTCCAGGGGTCCCCGCGTTGTGGCGGGAGAGCCGTACCCCTGGTGGCTGGGGGTGCCGGCGGCGCTTCCGTGTCTGCTGTCAGCATTCTGAATTTAGGTAAAGAAAGCAAACATTCACAGAAGATGGAGTGGGATATAGTGTGGATCATGTGCTCAGCGCAGGCCAGAGGACAGCTCTGGAACCAGAATCAACACCAGACACCAACAAAAAAAACCGACATATGCTTTGCAATTTGGTTGACCACACCACACAAGTCTTCCACATAATAGGTCCAGATATGTTACATATTTAGGTTGGTTACGATTGAGTGAGAATGTGAAATAGAGCCTAACCAATAAGATAAGGAGCGTTAGTAAGTGATGATAAGGAGTTAGACAGAGGACTTCCTCCTTCGCTAACCTCAGCTACACAACCAGTCACAGGTTGTGTGTCCAGATTGACTCTCTTTATGTGACTGGCCCTCTTAGTTCGCCTGTGTTTAGACAGCCTCCCCATGCCAAAACTGACTCACTCAGTATACCTGGGCCCAGGCTTACTTTGCTGGTTTGCCTTTGCTCAGATAGAATCTCTGTGGTCTGACTGAATCTCTGTTCTCTGACTGAATCTCTGTGCTCTGACTGAATCTCTGTCCTCTGACTGAATCTCTGTGCTCTGACTGAATCTCTGGTTCTCTGACTGAATCTCTATGTTCAGACTGAATCACTGGCTTTGACTGAATCTCACAGCTCAGGCTTTCTCTGTTGATTTGCTTGTATTAAAACTGACTCTCTCGGTTCCCCTGTAGTCAGATCGGCTGTGGGAGCCTCCTCCATGGTGTTACCTTACTGATGGTGCCCCCAGGGCTGCCTCCTTTGGTGAGAGAGTGCAGGTGATCCAGCCACTCCTGAAGCTCTTGTTGGGTGCTGCAGAACACCATGATGCGATCGATCATGCTACCTGTACACACAAAACCCACACATCGACCAGATCAGACTCTTCAATGGTAGTGGCCATTCTCTGAAATGACTCAGGTTGCGTATAACACTTGATTCAGCACTGAAAGCACCACTTGTAGGCCTAGATTTAATCTACATTCATGCTTATCTTCCAGCTCACAATTAAATGGCAGAGTTTGCATTTTTCTTCACAAACATGATTTTGCTAGTTTAGCAATCAACGCTAGTAACTTGCCAAACTGTACGCATTGAAGGCAAACTTGAGGAAAAACAGAATACTGATTGAATCCTAGCCTTAGTGTATGCTTAGAACCTGCCAGACCAGCTAACCAGCCACTGTCCCTGGCTTATATTTCCAGATTTTATTTAAAAATCGCTCTTTGTTAATAATTGTTGGTGATTGTTCATTTCTTACGCAGTACCTCAGAAGCCAATGCAGCTGTTAGTATAACTCAAGGGGAGTCTGTTCTCCAGCTTAAAGGGAGAGGAAGCAAAGTAGATTCTGACTAACATCTGCAAATAGGCATTGGACCATGTGGAACAAGCTCTACGTTAAGCCACAGAGGAACCAATGATGAGTTCAGACCTCCAGGTCTCGGACACACGGAGAACAACATCTCAGAGGTGCCAGAGGTGTCCTGAGCATTTGGCAGCACACACCTGAGATCTCGAAGGCGAAGTGCGCACTGTCCACGTCCTCTATCTGTCTGCTCACTGTCATCCCCGTCAGAGGTAACCTTCCCTGGGAAGAGGTTAAAGACGGACACCTGTTGTTCTAATTGCAGATGGCACAGGGCTGACTCGTTTATACAAGGAGTGGGATTCTGATGGGTATTGTGTGTGTGTGGATGAAGTGAATGCAAAACAAACATATAAAGAAATCTATCTGTCCTTCCATCCATCCATCCACCTATCCATCCATCCATCTATCCACTCATCCATCGTGAGTTACCTTTGCCTTCCATGTTTCTCACCTGGTAGATGAATCCACTCATGCGAGGACTGGCTGACAGCATGAGCAGAACACCGGGAAACAGCAAGAAGTAGCGCTCCTCCTTATCCTACACCACACACACAAACACACACATGCGTGCACACACACACACACACAAGAAAGCACACAAGCACATAAACACACACACATACACACACACACACACGCACCCATGCACGCACACACACACATACATACACGCAGGCACACAAACACACATACGCGCACACACGTACACACATACACACACAAGCAAGCATGCAAGCGCATAAACACACACACATACAAACACACATACGCACACACACACACCCACATACACACAGACACACACACAAAGGAGAGCCACTATCAGCATCATATCAGCACTCTGACAATAGCAATAAAATGTTGCTACCAGTTCATTTGATGATGGCTTATGTGAAACGGCACACCTAAATTTAACCATGCCAAGTAATAATTATTCAGCTAACCCAAGAGGGAGAAGAGAGATGGAATATATCTGAAATGCCAGCAAATACTGAAGCAGATTTTGATTCAGTCAGAGCAAATGTAAATGACGATTTTCCTGCCTGTGGTAGCGCTAGCTGCCCACAGTAGCTCAGTTTCCCCTCATTACCCTTCACAGAAAAGGTATGCACAACCTGAAAGTGGGCCATCTTTTGCATGCTATATTTGGACCCCCTTCCATTTTTTTAGAGGGTGACAGATTGCAAATTCAATGAAGACATTATCATAAAACTTTGCAGGAAAATGAAGGTCAAAAGCCGCTGAAGCACAGACCTTCACTTTTTCCTGAACAGAAGATGGCACTGAAGGATACACAGCCAGTGAAGAGACACTGAAATATTTAGCAATGTCTCTGCTCAAGGGTGCTTGCTGAAGAACATTCACCTGGGGAGCTACGGTTTAGACAGAGAAGCCATTGGCCTACCGCCATTTCCTGACTGTCAAACAGAGTGAAAACAAAAAAAATAAAGGGGGGGGGGCACTACCAAGATGAGGGCAGCAGAATGGCCGCATGGCTGAGACATCTTCCCTTGTCATTAGGCAGCAGGCCCTAACACCCCCACCAACCCCCAAACTGCAAGAGAATTCCCCGGAGCCCTCAACATAAATCACTTGAGAGGGTGCTCTTAACCGTCCCTTGCTTTCTTACAAAAAATAAACAAAATCAAACACTGAAATTTTACCATCTTTGAATCCAGTTTCATACTGTGCTACGCTGCTAACAGCTATTTTTAAAGCAAGGTTTGTGGTTTTGCTTGCAGCGATTGTGACACGTCGCACTCAGCGACGTGGCGAACTCCCAAGGTCGCTCTGGCTAAGCGCGTCAGCTGAACGGCTACTTTGCGAACGGTGAATTGCCTCTCGAACTCGCTCACCTCACTGGCCGCACTCTGCATGTGCACCTGGGACATGTAGATCACGTGACCCAGAGACCTGATGCTCTCTCCCTCCCAGCCTCGCACCGGCTCCGACACGATCTGCAGCTCCAGGTTCCTGCGCTTCCGCACGTCCTGGCACTGAGACTGTGGGGGAGGGAGAGAAGAGGGAGGTGAGAGGGAGTGACATACAGCAGGGAGAGAGAGGGAAAGGAGAGGGTGCAGAGCGGGTGAAGGAGAGAAGAGGGGGATAAGATGGAGGTGAGAGGGAGCGGCATACAGCAGGGAGAGAGAGGGAAAGGAGAGGGTGCAGAGCGGGTGAAGGAGAGAAGAGGGGAATAAGATGGAGGTGAGAGGGAGCGGCATACAGCAGGGAGAGAGAGGGAAAGGGGAGGGTGCAGAGCGGGTGAAGGAGAGAAGAGGGGGATAAGATGGAGGTGAGAGGGAGCGGCTACAGCAGGGAGAGAGAGGAAAGGAGAGGTGGCAGAGCGGGGAAGGAGAGAAGAGGGGATAAGAGTGAGGAGGGAGCGACATACAGCAGGGAGAGAGAGGGAAAGGGGAGGGTGCAGAGCGGGTGAAGGAGAGAAGAGGGGGATAAGATGGAGGTGAGAGGGAGTGACATACAGCAGGGAGAGAGAGGGAAAGGAGAGGGTGCAGAGCGGGTGAAGGAGAGAAGAGGGGGATAAGAAAGAGAACAGAGGGAGCAACATACAGCAGGGAGAGAGAGGGAAAGGAGAGGGTGCAGAGCGGGTGAAGGACAGAAAAGGGAAGAAGCGGACGGAGAGGAAGAGGAAAGAATGAGGGAAGGGGAAGACGGTGGAAAGAGAGGAAGAGTTTCAGACAGAGAGCGACATGGAGAAGGAGAGAAGGAAAGGGTTCCATCATGTATGGATGAGCTGGCTGGCTGCACTGGGAACTTTTCTCAGACTATACTGGTTCTGCATGAAAGGGGATGAAAAATGAAAAAGACATAATCCCCTGCAGTATGACCTTAGGGTCACAGACTGACTGGCCAACTGAACATGGCAATATGAAGCAGCACTCAATTGTGCCATATATGAGTGCATCTGCATTTTGCATCAATGGTGATAAGGAGGCACATGCTAAATGGAAAGAAGTCAGACTTTCCTTTTAGAAAAAATGCATCGTACAGTAATGTAAAAATTAGACAAAGGGGTGTGTCTTAGGACTATAGCTGAATACAGAGAGGGGGGGAAAAGCCAAGTGTTTCACAAAAGAAAGGTCAGAACAAAAGTAAACAGTCAGAAAAAGAAGCCAGATATAGAATGCCACAGAAAAAGACATGCATTGTTCCAAACCAAAGCAATATGCCTCCTTAGTTTTTCATCATTATTATGACCAGAAAAAATCCCCAAAATATTTTCTCATAATGAAACAAACTCTGGGCGCAAAAGGGGACGCTAGGAGGAGGAAGCGACACGTTGAATTTAAAACACAACACAAACACCGGTACCTCAAAGGGAAACACGTAAAAACGTTGTCTAACACAACGATACTAGTCATGAGTAAAGCTACCAATACATTTTTCAACATGGCGGCGAGATGCTACACAGGCTGGTCTACAGAAATGCCATTGTCTATGGCAAAGATGTAACTAGCCTGTCATCACATTAGTCAAACCCATGAAGACAAAAATACACATCCACTTTTCTCCCTTTTAGAAGTGTCAAACCTACAGAAGAAAAAAATGCGTACTTCCCATGCCACCAACAGAAGGGAAAAAAAAAGCGAACCAAAGGTTAGATAATGTTACCACAATGTTCCATCTCGGTGAGAGAGGGTGCATATGCACATGCGGGTGGCAGCCCAGCGGTGCGGTAACCTTAGGGAAACCTGCAGGAGGGGCTGCAGGAATACTGAGTCACAGCTCCCCGCCGCCCACGCCTCTAAAACTGCTTTCGTTCTGCGCCTCAAACATGCCGCTTCTCCTCCACGAGTAAGCACCGCTTTCGGTACACGTCTACCCACCACGTCTCAGTCCCATACTAAAAATATACGTAGGAACATATGGACCAAGGCATAAAACAAGAATGAAAAGTTTGTGAAAATGACAAGGATTCAATTACTTTGCTGTAGATGCATTTGACTCCTAAGGTAATTAGTGGTACAAATATATTTGGACAACCAATTTTGAAAATGGTCTATACCTCAGGAACCTCTAACATATTTCAGGAGGTTACAATGGCTAAAAAACAACAAATCAAGACCCAAATAATACTGGCTACATAAACTAGGTTAGAAGCAACTTCTCCTCCAGAACTCCCCGATTTGTTCAAACACAATCCAAATTCAAGTACAGGCAGACATGGCAGTTACTCTGCGCATTCTGTTAATCTTCTATGCCACAGAAATTCATTTCAAAGACCACTATCACAGAGCCAATGGAGGAGTTCACAAATGGAGCACTCCTTTGCCCAAACCAACATAAAACGATTGCAAGAGTGAAAGTGGCTTTTAGTTTCCTAAAAATAGGTCCACCAACTCTTCAAAGTACAACAGGTTCTTAACAGCTTTAGTAGTGTGGTGGTAATGTGCAATAAAATGGTGATTATAACATTTTTTATCTACCAACCAAGTCAGACAGCTTATTAATTACTCAACAATTTAGTAAGCTAAATGAAAGCTTGTTATACCTATCAAATATCACTGGCATTGCATGTCTTGCCAACTAAATTAATTGGATAATAGTAAATAAAGCATTTGACTTATTAGCTGACTGCTAATATACATTATATGTATGTGTCAGTTTCCCCCAGTTTTGTATCTCTCCATTTTAATTTAATTGCTTGAACACCACTGGTCTTCTGCTGGCATCTAATGTTACTGCATAAGTAACGAACACCTATCACGTATTTCACCTTTATCTTAGTAGATGTACAAATACCACAACATAGCAGTTCTTACTTGATAAAGGTTATAATAGTATGTGCATTTGCATTTTAATATTCATTTATGGTGGGCAGTTATTATCCGTGGTGCAGACATTACCATGGTATTGCAACCTTATGCCATGAAATAGCATCGGTGCAACAGAATGCCTCTGTATTATATTGTGGCCACAGGCAGGAGACACCGAAGAGCGCACGGTCCCTGAGGTCCAGCGGCAGTTAGCGGAACTTACCGCCAAGTTCTTAAAGGCCGTTGTGGCTTTCAAAATGTCGCTATAGTCTGGGTGGGCTTCCTAGAAGAGGAGGAAAAAAGTTTTTCAATCATTAAAATAATAGTGATATTTTACATCTGTTCATCACTCATCTCACTTCCAACCTACAGGAGCTTATTTAGTAAACACAAGGGCAGTGGTGGCGTTTTCATCTATTGTAGTACCAAAACAAGGCAGCAGAGTGTGCCCAGAGATGGAGAGGGGGGCATGGCAGTGACGTAGTAAAGGAACAGTTGTAAGCTGTGGAGGCTTAAGGAGCAGCGGAGGTTAAATGTGATGACACGGCCAGGGAGGCTAACCTCCACGTGTCTTTCCAGCTCCTGGAGCAGGGTGGGGTATTTGTCCAGCCGCATGAAGGGCCTGCTGAGGCTGCTGGTCAGGGTCAGGACCCCGGGGCCGCTGGTCCCCTGGCTGTCCATGAACTTGTCCAGCTCCTCACTGGAACACAACAGTGCGCAAATGCACATACATATACACACACACACACAGACACACACGCGCACACACACACACACACACATGCACACAAAGACACACACACGCGCAGGTGCGCACACACGTACACACACGTACACACACACACACACACACACACACACAAACATCTATCAATGACAATGAGACAGCCTATGAGCTGAATTCAGGTACTTTCATTAAATGAATAAATGAAAATCATAAATCCTCTGCCAGGCATTCATCACTTTATTAACTTTTTTTTATTGACTTTTAAATTCCAGTTTAAAACTCCAAAAACTGTTAATGGGATCCATATCAATATCTACAATATTTAAACAGATGTTCCACACATTTTGATGAGCAATTCTTTTTAAATTTGCTTATTTCCTGCATAAGCTGCCAGTGATGTTTAATTCAAATGAGTTATGCTCTGAAAAAGGAAAGCATATCTTTGAACGGTTGCTCTCTGTTTCTGTGTTAAACCGCAGCTACTGATATCCTGTTAGATTGGGAGCAATTTCCTGTTTCACTCTCCCTGCTCTCCTCATGTCTCTTTTGTTACCTGAACAAACACGACCAGCAGACAAAAATAAGATATTTACACTGACATTAAAGAGACCACATACCACAGTCAAAAATCTTTAAAAATAGCACCTTTCACAAAAAATACAATTGCCATGAAAGTTGCAGCTGTTCCTGTGTGTGAACAGCGAGCTCTGAAATCTATGTCAATGTCAATTCTGTTGTCAAATTATGGCAATTATGCTATAATTTGTTTGTACAAATCATTTACGGGAGCCTTCCATAAGGTCAACATTTTCACGCAATGCAACAGTTTACTGGGTTCACCACTTACAGAAACATAAAGGCTGCCACCTAGTGGAACTATGAGGGAAGTAGTAAATCCTACTATCTACACTCTACATCAGAGGTCCTCAAACCTGGTCCAGGAGAGCGACAGGGCCTGCCAGGTTTTGTTTTCACCTTAAAATTAGCAACCAGATCAGACCCATTATACCAAGTGAACTGAGGTAACTGTTTAACCTCTTAAAATTCTCAATTAAATAGGGAGTAATAACAAGACCTCCCAGGTTGGTCACCTCCCTCACCTGGTCTAAACAGGGTCAAACAGCTGATAGGACAGAACTTGAACCATAGTAATATCCTTATAATGTTCTACCAGATTAAACACTATTTACTATTTTCTAAAATATCCTTTTTGGGGCTATCAAGACTTTTCCCAGCATGTATTTATTTAAAAACAACCAGAGGGCTAAACGTAAATTACATAATATAATTTATATTATGCCATTTAGCAGTCCCAAACCACTTACAGAGATTGCATTTTACATAAATTTACTTCATATATCTGCATATTTGACTGAAACAATTCAGTTTAAGTACTTTGCTCAGGGTACAACAGCAGCAGCCCAGCTAGGAATAAAGCCCACAACCTTTAATTTGAGCCCAGGTGTAATACCATTATGCTACACTGAGACCATTTATACTGATCAGTCCCCTACACACAAGGCTGAAATGTCTCTGCTGTGAATCATCCATCTCCGTGACTGCTCCTCTGGCCAACACTGGGGCACAATCCGGCCTGTGTGCATCAGTCATAATTCAGCCACAGATCCTGCAGACCCACCAGACACTCAGCTCATACAAGCCCGAATGAAACAAGTGTAGGTGCTGAGCATCTGGTGACTGTGGTGAATCTTTGGCTCAGTGCTGAAGTCCAGGGGACTCACCCGTGGTCAGTGAGCACACACACAGCAGAGGGATGGTTGGAACAGTACGACAGGTACAGCACCCTGATCTGACACAACAGGTTCAGGTAACAGCCACCCAGACGCTGCTGTCCCTCTGGCATTCTGGGGGAATGAGAGAAGAAGAGAGGGAGAGAGGGAGAGAGAGAGAAATATAAAGATATCCTCAACAGGGGTTGGGAGGGGCTACTGGCAAAGAGGTTTACATGAACTCATAACATATACAGTGTTCACAAAAACAAATGGATTAGGCTGTCAACTGTCTACTGCCAGTTTCCCTGTTTACCAACAGAGGGCGCTGCATGACCACAAAAGACTGAGAACACAAGCCACTTTTCCATGTGCTCACTGACAGCTGTAGGTCAGTTAAACCTGAGGACACCCAGAGATATTTCAACGTGATGCAAGCCAACCGCATGTTAGCTGGTGATATAATGAGGTTTATTTATTCAGCATCTCCAACCATACTGCTAGCCTTGTGCGCTAGATCTACATACAAGCAATTTCTTTTCCCAAATCCGTTTTGCCACTCTCTCTCTAAACTAGTTACCAAAAAGGCGGAAGCATAGCTTCATCCGTCACAGGCTGGCAAGTTAACTAAAATTTGTAATTAATTTGCAAATAAACCCAAGAGGCAGAAGAAACTATTCGTTACTGAAGCAACAGTTTGCTTCAACTGAAATGCTTGAAAAATTATATTAAAAACATTAAAACTTTGAAAATTTGAAAAATTCCTCAGTGCATAACATTCCCAAAGAGGAACATTGTCTGACATCACAGAAAAACCAGCCTCTTTTTTGATTAGACAAGAAACCCTCAAACACAGTAATCGGTACTCATAAATAAATAAAATAAAACAAAATGAAAAAAAAAAACCACTTACTTCGCACACTCTTCTAAGGCCACACAGAGGCCTTGCTGAAATGTCAGGACGTCTTCCAGGTTCCCCATCAGGCTTGTGCTGTCTGCACTGGATAGCCTGCTCAATTACAATTACCACACATTTCTAACGGGAAAGGATGGTCCAGTTGTTTCAATGCCCCATTCCATTTTTTAATGACATCCATTACAAACATGAAAAGGGGGGAAAAAATGTTGGAAAATGAGCTAAAGAATATCAATTACACACTGACACGAGGAAGTGCTTTTTTAAAAAAAATTTTGCTGTATGGAAGAGCTGGTTAGGTCATGTAATGTATGGAAGAGCTGGTTAGGTCATGTGATGTATGGAAGAGCTGGTTAGGTCATGTGATGTATGGAAGAGCCTGTTAGATCATGTGATAAAGGCAATAACATGGAGCATTCAAGTCCAGGCTTGGCACGATGCTGGGTAATTTTGAGTCTGTAGGTAACTTGTGTGCCAACATGGGCTGAATGGCCTGTCCTCACCATTCATGCATTCTCATGTCCGTAAACGGCACGGGGTGCTGAATATTTGAAGACTAACAGACTTTAAAAAGCTAAAAACGTAAAGCTCATCTAACCCCTATCCATGTTTTCTCCTACAGTACGGAGGAAGCTCAGGAGCACAGCCAGCATGGAGTTACAGACAGTCTTTCATCCCAGTCACCTGACAGCTAATTTGGGCCA